>NC_082661.1:64187163-64424663 GCF_025265405.1 Mesoplodon densirostris
CTTCCTTCTCCCCTCCCTTCTTCTCTTCCTTCTTTCCTTTATCTGCTATTTTTCTCCCATGAACTTCACAGCTGTTGCTTGAACCCACATTCAATAAACTTTTTTTTTCATACATAACTACTCTCCATAGTTGATAAAAATCTCACACCATTATTTTTGCTTCCCACAAATATAATACATACAAATATTTTTCTGAAATACTAAGGTTAGCAAATTAAGTATCTTGAGACTAATATAACCACATACAACTGCTGTTCTACTGACTTCCAGGAACAAAAGAAAAAGAAAAAAATTATTATCAAGATGCTCTGGGTTTCCTTTTATTAGTGTTAGGGATTTGGAATTATAATCATCTGCCAGTAATAATTTATACATTCTAGTTGATTGTCTACAAATAAAATATCACTGGCTCTGCTTTGTGATTTCTGGATTTGACACGACACTGACAATACTGCGGATTTCTTTTAGCAACCTCCTAGCAATGCCTTCAACTACAAAATTCCTTCATTATAAGATTTGCATTCTTTACTACAAAAAACAATATTCTAAATAGGATTTGAATGAGCTTTTAACACAATACAACACTGGATAGCCAGTGAGAGATTAATGAACTGTTGAAAAGAAAGCTGAGATATGGAGAAAACAGTTGCTCCAAGATATGGAGAAAACAGTTGCCTGGGTCAGGGAAAGAGGAAAGGAATTCATTTCTTCTCCTCCAGTACTTTACCCCAGCACACCAGAGAATACATGGGTCACTTTAAGCCTGAAAGGACTCTGCGTTTGGCCGCCAGGAAGTGAAATTTCACGCTCAATCACAGTAACCAAATTGGGTCTTGTGGTTCACATATTTTGTTTCCCTTTTGCCTCAGGGCTTTGACTTTTTAATTTCTACTTAAACTGCTTCATTTTGCACATTTCTTTTAACTTGCTTCAAATCCTGTGTAAAAGGGGCATTCTGACACTTATGAGATTTGTACTATGTACCAGGCACTGCTTGGGGCACTCCAGTTATAGGGGCATACATTCTACAGGGTATGAAGTGTAAAGATGAACAAACAAAACATAGAATTTAGACTTCAGGAGTTGTTGTGGAGAAGAGGACAAGAGGAAAATGAAGAGAGGAGAGAGGACTTTGGAGAAGGTGATGGCTGGGATAAAAGAGAAAGGCTGAGAAAGTAGAGGAAGAGAGAAATAGGAGGAGAATACATGAAGAGGAGCTTACAGAAAGTGAGAATAGAGAAGCTGTGTAGAATAATGAACTGAAGGACACAAAGAATAGGGTAGAAAGAGGGAAATGGCTGAATGGTGTGGGCTGGGTGGGAAGAAGTCTAAGGGTAAGGGTGGAAAAGAGAAAAAGACAGGAGAGACTGATTATCTGTAGAAGAGGTTGGGTGAGAAGGACGTAATTGTGTCCCCACCCCCCAAATGCAGAGGTCGAAGTTCCAATCCTCAATGTGACTATATTTAGAGGTAAGACATTTAAGGAGTTAATTAAGTTTAAATGAGGTCATGAGGGTGGGGCGCTGATCCAACAGGACATGTGTCCTTATAAGAAGAGGAAGAGACTGTGTTCCTTTCCTGCTAGAAAGAAACACAAACCCACCCATTAGCAGAGACGCTGTCTAAAATCATAATAAGGTCACAGACACCACAAAACACAACACTGGACGCTGTCCTGCTGACCAGAAAAACAAGATCCAGCTTCATCCACCAGAGCACAGGCACCAGTCCCCTTCACCAGGAAGCCTAAAAAACAGACTGAAAAAACCGTACCCACTGGGGGCAGACACAAAAACAATGGGAACTAAAACCTGAAGCCCGTGTAAAAGAGACCCCAAACACAGTAAGTTAAGCAAAATGAGAAGACAGAGAAACACAGTAGATGAAGGAGCAAGGTGAAAACCCACCAGACCAAACAAATGAAGAGAAAACAGGCAGTCAACCTGAAAAAGAATTCAGAGTAATGATAGTAAACATGATCCAAAATCTTGGAAATAAAAAGGAGAAGATACAAGAAACGTTTAACAAGGACCTAGAAGAACTAAAGAGCAAATGAACAACAATGAACAACACAATAAATGAAATTAAAAATTCTCTAGAAGGAACCAACAGCAGAATAACTGAGGGAGAAGAACGGATAAATGACCTGGAAAATAAAATAGTGGAAATAACTACTGCAGAGCAGAATAAAGAATAAAGAATGAAAAGAATGGAGGACAGTTTCAGAGACTTCTGGGACAATATTAAATGCAACAACATTTGAATTATAGGGGTCTCAGAAGAAGAAGAGAAAAAGAAAGGAACTGAGAAAATATTTGAAGAGATTATAGTTGAAAACTTCTCAAATATGGGAAAGGAAATAGTTAATCAAGTCCATGAAGAACAGAGTCCCATACGGGCTAAATCCAAGAAGAAACATGCCAACACACATATTAATCAAATTACCAAAATTAAATACAAAGAAAAAAATATTAAAAGCAGCAAGGGAAAAACAACAAATAACATAAAAGGAAATCCCCATAAGGTTAAGAACTGGCCTTTCAGCAGAAACTCTGCAAGCCAGAAGGGAGGGGCAGGACATATTTAAAGTGATGAAAGGGAAAAACCTACAACCAAGATTACTCTACCCAGGAAGGATCCTATTCAGATTCAACAGATAAATTAAAACCTTTACAGACAAGCAAAAGCTAAGAGAATTCAGCAGTACCAAACCAGCTCTACAACGAATGCTAAAGGAACTTCTCTAAGTGGGAAACACAAGAGAAGAAAAGGACCTACAAAAACAAACCCATAACAATTAAGAAAATGGTAATAGGAACATACATATCGATAATTACCTTAAATGTAAATGGATTAAATGATCCAACCAAAAGACATAGACTGGCTTAATGGACACAAAAACAAGACCTGTACATATGCTGTCTACAAGAGACCCACTTCAAACCTAAGGACACATAAAGACTGAAAGTGAGGGGATGGAAACAGATATTCATGCAAATGGAAATCAAAAGAAAGCTGGAGTGCAATTCTCATATCAGACAAAATAGACTTTAAAATAAAGACTATTAAAAGAGGCAAAGAAGGACGTTACCTAATGATCAAGGGTTCAAACCAAGAGGAAGATATAACAATTGTAAATATTTATGCACCCAACATAGGAGCACCTCAACACATAAGGCAAATGCTAACAGCCATAAAAGAGGAAATCGACAGTAACACAATCATAGTAGGGGATTTTAACATCCCACTTACACCAATGGACAGATCATCCAAAATGAAAATAAATAAAGAAACATAAGCTTTAAATGGTGCATTAAACAAGATGAACTTAATTGATATTTATAGGACATTCCATCCAAAAACAACAGAATACACCTTCTTCTCAAGTGCTCATGGAACATTCTCCAGGATAGATCATATCTTGGGTCACAAATGAAGCCTTGGTAAACTTAAGAAATTGAAATTGTATCAAGTATCTTTTCTGACTACAACACTCTGAGACTAGATATCAATTACAGGAAAAAAAACTGTAAAAAATACAAACACATGGAGGCTAAAGAATACACTACTTAATAACTAAGAGATCACTGAAGAAATCAAAGAGGAAATCAAAAAATAAGTAGAAACAAATGACAATGAAAACACGACGATCCAAAATGTATGGGATGTGGCAAAAGCAGTTGTAAGAGGGGACTCTATAGCAATACAATGCTACCTCAAGAAACAAGAAACATCTCAAATAAACAACCTAACATTACACCTAAAGCAATTAGAGAAAGAAGCACAAAAAAGCCCAAAATTAGCAGAAAGAAGGAAATCATAAAGATCAGATCAGAAATAAATGAAAAAGAAATGAAGGAAACAGTAGCAAATATCAATAAAACTAAAAGCTGGTTCTTTGAGAAGATAAACAAAACTGATAAACCATTAGCCAGACTCATCAAGAAAAAAGGGGGTAGACAAATCAATAGAATGAGAAATGAATAGAAGAAGTAACAACCGACACTGCAGAACTACAAAGGATCATGAGAGATTACTCCAAGCAACTGTATACCAATAAAATGGACAACCTGGAAGAAATGGACAAATTCTTAGAAAAGACAACCTTCTGGGACTGAAACAAGAAGAAATAGAAAATATAAACAGTCCATTCACAAACACTGATATTGAGACAGTGATTAAAAATCTTCTAACAAACAAAAGCCCAGGACCAGATGGCTTCACAGGTGAAGTCTATCAAACATGTAGAGAAGAGCCAACAACTATCCTTCTCAAAATCTTTCAAAATATATCAGAGGGAGGAACACTCCCAAACTCATTCTATGAGACCAACATCACCCTGATACCAAAACCAGATAAAGATGTCACAAAGAAAGAAAACTACAGGCCAATATCACTGATGAACATAGATGCAAAAATCCTCAACAAAATACTAGCAAAGAGAATCCAACAGCACATTAAAAGGATCATACACCATGATCAAGTGGGGTTTATCCCAGGAATGCAAGGATTCTTCAATATATGCAAATCAATCAATGTGATACACCGTATTAACAAATTGAAGGAGAAAAAACATATGATCATCGCAATAGATGCAGAAAAAGTTTTTAACAAAATTCAACACCCATTTATGATAAAAATCCTCCAGAATGTAGGCATAGAGGGAACTTATCTCAACGTAATAAAGGACATATATGACAAACCCTCAGCCTACATCATTCTCAATGGTGAAAAACTGAAACCTTTTCCACTAAGATCAGGAACAAGACAAGGGTGCCCACTATCACCACTATTATTCAACATAATTTTGTCAGTTTTAGCCACAGCAATCCGAGAAGAAAAAGAAATAAAAAGAATCCAAATCGGAATAGAAGAAGTAAAACTGTCACTGTTTGCAGATGACATGATATATACATAGAGAATCCTAAAGATGCGACCAGAAATCTACTAGAGCTAATCAATGAATTTGGTAAAGTAGCAGGATACAAAATTAATGCACAGAAAACTCTTGCATTCCTATACACAAATGATGAAATATCTGGAAGATAAATTAAGGAAACACTCCCTTTTACCACTGCAACAAAAATAATAAAATACCTAGGAATAAACCTACCTAAGGAGACAAAAGACCTGTATGCAGAAAACTATAAGACATGATGGAAGAAATTATAGATGATACAAACAGATGGAGGGATATACCATGTTCTTGGATTGGAAGAATCAACATTGTGAAAATGACTATACTACCCAATGCAATCTACAGATTCAGTTCAATCACTATCAAGCCACCAGTGGCATATTTCCCAGCACTAGAACAAAAAATTTCACAATTTGTATGGAAACACAAAAGACCCTGAATGGCCAAAGCAATCTTGAGAAAGAAAAATGGAGCTGCAGGAATCAGGCTCCCAGACTTCAGACTATACTACAAAGCTACAGTAATCAAGACAGTATGCTACTGGCACAAAAACAGAAATATAGATCAATGGAACAGAATAGAAAGCCCAGAGATATACCCACGCAATATGGTCACCTTATTTCTGATAAAGGAGACAAGAATATACAATGGAGAAAAGACAGTCCCTTCAATAAGTGGTGCTGGGAAAACTGGACAGCTACAAGTAAAAGAATGAAATTAGAACAAACTGTAACACCATACACAAAAATAAACTCAAAATGGATTAAAGACCTACATGTAAGGCCAGACAGTGTAAACTCTTAGGGGAAAACATAGGCAGAACACTCTATGACATAAATCACAGCAAGATCCTTTTTGACCCACCTCCTAGAGAAATAGAAATGTAAACAAAAATAAACAATTGGGACCTAATGCAACTTAAAAGCTTGTGCACAGCCAAGGAAACCATAAAGAAGACAAAAAGACAATGCTCAGAATGGGAGAAAATGTTCGCAAATGAAGCAACTGACAAAGGATTCATCTCCAAATTTTACAAACAGCTCATGCAGCTCAATATCAGAAAAACAAACAACCCAATTCAAAATGGGCAGAAGACCTAAATAGACATTTCTCCAAAGAAGAAACACAGATTGGCAACAAACACATGAAAGAATGCTCAACATCACTAATCATTAGAGAAATGCAAATCAAAACTATAATGAGTTATCACCTCACATCAGTCAGAATGCCCATCATCAAAAAATCTAGAAACAATAAATGCTGGAGAGGGTGTGGAGAAAAGGGAACCCTCTTGCACTGTTGGTGGGAATGTAAATTGATACAGCCACTTTGCAGAACAGTATGGAAGTTCCTTAAAAATCTAAAAATAGAACTACCATACGACCCAGAAATCCTACTACTGGGCATATACCCTGATAAAACATAATTGAAAAAGAGTCATGTACCAAAATGTTCATTGCAGCTCTATTTACAATAGCCAGGACTTGGAGACAACCTAAGTGTCCATCGACAGATGAATGGATAAAGAAGATTGGCACATATATACAGTGGAATATTACTCAGCCATAAAAAGAACCAAAATTGAGTTGTTTGTGGTGTGGATGGACCTAGAGTCTGTCATACAGAGTTAAATAAGTCAGAATGAGAAAAACAAATTCTGTATGCTAACACACATATATGGAATCTAAAAAAAAATGGTTCTGAAGAACCTAGGGGCAGGACAGGAATAACGATGCAGACATACAGAATGGACTTGAGGACACGCGGATGGGGAAGTGTAAGCTGGGACAAATTGGGAGAGTGGCATGGACATATATGCACTACCAAAGGTAAAATCGATCGCTAGTGGGAAGCAGCCACATAGCACAGGGTGATCAGCTCGGTGCTTTGTGTACACCTAGAGGGGTGGGATAGGAAGGGTAGGAGGGAGATGCAAGAGGGAGGAGATATGGGGATATATGTATACATATTGCTGATTCACTTTGTTATACAGCAGCAACTAACATACCATTGTGAAGCAGTTATACTCCAATAAAGATATTAGAAAAAACAAAATAAAATTAAAAAATAAGAAAAGGAAGAGACTCAACACCAGATCTCACTCACTCTCTCTCTCTCTCTCTCTCTCTCTGACATGTGAAGACATAAAGAGAAGCTGGCCATCTGCAAGCCAGAAAGAACATTTTGCCTGGAAACCAACCCTGCTGGCACCTTGATCTTGGAATTCCATCCTCCAGAACCACAAGGAAATAAATTTCTGTTGTTTAAGCCCCCAGCCTGTGGCATTATCCTGTTATGGCAGCCTTAGTGGACTAACACAAGGCATATGGAGATTTAAAGTTAGCAGAAGTGGCCAGGAGACTCACTTTTCACCCCACCTTGCCCATCTCTGGGCACATGGGCAGTAAAATACATTTTACTTTTCTTCCTGAAATTCAAGAGACAGAAGGACTCCGGCTCTGTTGGCAAGGGGATCATGTATTCACGTACATATGTGTCACTAAAAACTGATGGTGGGGCTTTGAGTCTCATCTGTAAAATAGGATTAAACATAGTACCAAACTTACAGCTGTGTTGGGAGGATTAAATGAGGGTTTATCTAGATGTATACCTCTGTGTAGGAAGTGGTCTCTGTTAGCTATTGTTATTAATAGTGTGTGTGTGTGTGCAAAAAAAAAAAGAAAATTTTTTGAAGGGTGAGGGCTCCTGAGGTTTCCCACATAGCAGGAAAATGGGAACAGATTTTATGTCTCTAGATTATATTAGGTTGAACCATATGACATTGTCATTTCTATAGGTCAGAAACACAGTAAGTGTTTTTAAAATAGGAACATGTCACATAAAAATCCAGATATGTGGATTTTCTTGAAAAATCTGAAGATCTGGCACCATAAGGTCACATTGCACCTGGACACCCCCCGCTGGAGCAGGTGGTGACTGCCCATGTTAGGTGGAGCTTGTGGTTTGAGGCCTCCTGGGTCTCTGCCATATACTTATTCATTCATGCACAACAGCTTGGTCCTGTAGATTTAGGATTGTCACCCCTGATACAGCATATGGTGCAGAGCTACGCTAATGTGTTGCTGACAACAGCCAGAGAAATGGGTATATTTTCTTTCCCAGGCAAAAGCATTAGGTCAGCAATGTAGATTTGTGTAAGCAAATGGAAAGCACAAATCATCCCAAACCAAACATCTTTGGCCTTGAATAATCAAAACAACCAGGGAGAGGCACTCTGGATTTCACTCATCATTTTGCTTTGACAACATGGTGGAAACACTTTCATCTTGGCCGAAATTATTTCCCTTGACGAGTTTACATTCACGTGCAAGTCCATTCACTGAGTATCTAGTGTGTGTCCATTCCTCTTGCTTGTACTTTTGTTTCTAATACCTTACTAGATGTCAGTTTGTCCAGTGAGAAGAAATCCCCTAAGACAAAGAGGCTAAGGTAAAAAATTAGCTGGCCAGCCAAAACTATCAGGCTCCTAACATTAACTAGTATTTGCATTTCACCTTCTGACTTGCAAATTTTTCTCACATAATATCTTATTTAAGATACCAATGGGTCCACTGGACTAGGTACTTATTTTTCTCATTTTCAGTGATGAACAGAGGCTCAGAGCATTCAAATAACTTGCCTACAATCACACAACCAGGAAGGGTTAGGACTGAAACTGCCACACAAGGAGATCACAATTCCAGATTCTTCATTTCTTTAGTTAACTAGGAAGAAAAGCAGCACCACAGCATGGATGAAAATAGGCTTTGCTGTAACAAAGTTAAAGAATAATCTGAGTGTCTTAGTTGTTGTTGTTGTTGTTGTTTTTATGAGATTGGCTGACTAGCAAAGCTGATGCAAATTTAGCATTAAGGAAAATAGAGTATTTAAATCACAGACAGTAATAGCTCCCCTGTGCCCTAGGCTGTCAGACAGTATCCAGAGTAATAGTGCAGCTCTGGAGAGTATCTGCTTCTCCCTAAGGCATCACTAATCAAACTCTACATTCTTTCCTGCTAACCTTAGATTGGGTTCAGATTTTTCTCAATACAGGGCTCTGCGTAGCTGTTACCCATCCCAGGAAATTGATATGGAGCTAGCTCTAAATGTGAAACTCATCTGGTGTCCGGTGTTCAGGTATAGATATCATTTCAAGAGAGGCATGAATATTTTTGGTGAACCACATAGTGTCTGGGGAAATTCCTCCCTGCAAGTCCAGGGATACCCTAGAGAGAGTTAGGAAGGGAGATGGTGATGGTCTTTAAATATTTAAGAAGCCAGAGGAAAGAGGTGGACTTCTTGCTACTGCTGAAAGCAGAACAAGGACCAGGGGAGAACCATTAAAAAAGAGCCAGATTCTGGCATAAGAAAGAACTTTCTGGTGACCAGTGGTATTTTAATGGAAGAGGATGCTTTATTAAGTATGAGCTTTTGGCTATGGCTGGTGTTGAACCTGAAGGTAGGGTCTGTAGTGTGAATAAATTCTCAAAGTCTTTTTGGAGACCATTTTATCTCAGACTCAAGGACAAACAGGAGGACGACCAACAATTTCTGTAATATTATAAGGACACCACACATAAATTGTTTTCAAGAAATGAGAGTTTTTAAGTCTCTAAATTATATTGGAATTATATTAAATTGTCATTTTTGTAGGTAATAGAATAGTTGAAGGTCAGCAGTTGTATAAGGCTCAACATAATTTATACAAAGGCAAGGGAATAGACTCAATTCTTTAGACCTATGTCATATGGAGAAAAGGGATGCATGAGAAACTGTGAAGACTTCACTGTGCATAGCTTTTGGGTTGCTCTGGACTGATTGGGCTTCCCCAAAAGTCACATGTTGAAGTACCTCACCATATGATTATTTGGGGATACCAACTTTTAAAGGGGTGATGAAGTTCAAATGAGGCCCTGAGGATGGGCCTTAATCCAATTTGACTGGTATCCTTATAAGAAGAGGAAATTGGGACACACAAAGTGACACCAGGGATGCTCTGCACATAGGAAAAACCACGTGAGGACACAGCAAGAAGGCAGCCATCTGCAAGTCAAGGAGAGAGGTCTCAGAAAGGGTCAAACCTATGGCACCTTGGTCTTAAACTTCTAGCTTCCAGAACTGTGAGAAAATAAATTTCTGTTATTTAAACCACCTAGTTTGTGGTATTTGGTGTACATGGGCATATGGATATATGGAGGGGAGCAGTAGGGGTGCAGGGAATGAGGAAGGTGAGTAAGAGACAAATTTTCAAAGCCCCCCGATTACCATGTCAAGGAATATGGTCTTTATTGTGAAAGAAAAGAGGGGATGCTAATGATCTGAGGAACTGATATGAACACCTGTGATAAAATGGGTTGATAATTCAAAGACTCCCTAGGGCTTCCCTGGTGGTGCAGTGGTTGAGAGTCTGCCTGCTGAAGCAGGGGACATGGGTTCGTGTCCCGGTCTGGGAAGATCCCACATGCCGCGGAGCGGCTGGGCCCGTGAGCCATGGCCGCTGAGCCTGCGCATCCGGAGCCTGGGCTCCGCAACGGGAGAGGCCACAACAGTGAGAGGCCCACATACTGCCAAAAAAAAAAAAAAAAAAAAGAATCCCTAAACTGAGATTCTACTGATGTTAAATTAGATTTTAGAGTGGCCGGGGGTCAAAATTACTCCTAAGAAGTCTTTTCTAAAAAAGTTAATGATGCAAGAAAGAAACTGAAACAATCACTTACCAGTTTAAGAGAATAAGCTGCTTTGAGGTGGCAAGGCCACCAGCTAAAATTTTAATGACAGCTCTCAAGTATCATAGTGTACATCTGGCAGGATGCGTTTTAAAGCAATGACATCAGCTATGGTTTTCTGTTATTGGTAGTATGAGAAGGCACTAAAAGTGTAAATATTTAATACTGGTTTGTAATTAGCTTTTGATTGATTAGGACTAACTTCTTCCCCTTGGCTTGGAGGCAGAGACAGACAAATGCATGTTCGACTTTGAGCTTCCTTCTAGCTCTGTGGCCTTGGGCAAGTCACATTACCTTGCTCTAATCTTTCAAATAGGATTAAGTCTCCCTCTCTGCTGCCTTGCAGATGAGTGATGAGATGGGGTAAAAAGCCATTCCATGAGATTATCAATATGTCAAAGAGAATCACACTATGTTCATGGTGGGAAAAATCTCTGTTTAAAACAAATGTTATAGAAAACAGCCTTGTGGTTGCCAAGGGGGAGGAGGGTGGGAGGGATGGGTTGGAAGTTTGGGATTAGCAGATGCAACGCATTATATATTGGATGGATAAACAACACGGTCCTATTGTATAGCACAGGGAACTATACTCAATATCCTGTGATAAACCATAATTGAAAAGAATATGAAAAATGTATATATATATATGTATATGTATAACTGAATCGCTTTGCTCTGCAGCAGAAATAAACACAACATTGTATATCAACTTTACTTCAATTAAATAAATTTTAAAAATGTTAACTGGAAATGTCTACTGAAGGATTAGTCAAGAACAGAGCTCTGTTAGAGAAAAAGGAATCCTTTCCAGGACTCCGTGTGGCAGGGTGGAAAATGTATGGGTTTTAGAGATGGGAACAACTTTAAACACCTACTCCATCCCTTAGTGCTCATAGGACATTAGATAAGTGACTCACCTCTCTCATGTGAAAAATGGGGACACGTAGTAAGTACATGTGAAGTACTGGCACATAGTAGGTTCTTAATAAAAAGCCTCTACTAAACTCTTGTGGCAAACGGAGCAACTTTGGAGAAACCATTTAATCAATTATTGGGACATGCATCCACTGACCATTATTGAATACCTATTGGGTATGCAACAAAATAACTTAGGGAAATATTTATTTGTGTGTGTTCTCCACTCCCAACTTATCCCAAGAATGTTGCCCGGCTTTTTGTGCTTCCTTGTTTCAAGGTTGTATAGGCAGAGCAGAAAGCAGAAGTTTCTTGAAAATAATACTTTTTCCTTTCTTTTCTGAAAGTCCAAGCCCAAGAGTATATGGTGGGAAAGGGGAGAAGGCAGGGCCTTTGATGGGAGATTTCCCCAGACCTGGAGGGACTGGGTGTCAGATACTGTGGATCTGTGAGAGGTGGAAATGCTCACTCTGTGTGACCAGACCTCAGAGGGGAGGGCTGCCAGGACTGCTCAGACCCCAGGTTCCTGGCTGGACAGTGACTGCCAGTTCCCAAGCAGGGCTGGAAAGCAGAATCCACAGACATCAAAAGGACAGGCAATTTATAAAGGTAGGCATAGCTGACGTGAAGAAAGACCTCACCGTTATCGGTATCTGTGGGAGTAGGAGCCTGATCATTTCTGAAAGTAAAGTTCCTGCTGCCATTAACTCTTAGAATCAAATTTAAGTTGTATTAAATAAAATGGAAAAATATGAAATTTCTTGCAGACCTGTGTTTGTAGATTGATTCAGACCTACTATAATTGTAAGGCACTGGAAAATCTAAAGATGAATTCATTCCTACTCTCTGAAACTCACCCTATGTGGGAACTGGCGGAAGTCATATGAGCCCTGCATGAATAACTGTCATTCAAAGCACGACAAGATCCTGATGTGGTATCACACTGCAGGAAGAGTTTTCAGTCACAAGAGGTAGACAGCTGAATTTTGCAAAAGGCAGACAGCCAAGAGGATGGATAAAAATTTCCCCTGAAGGGATATATTAAAACACACTCTCCCCCAATCACTGCATGCCGCTACCACTGTTATGTAATTGCCATAGCTGGAAACTCATAAAAGTTTTGCAGACTCTGAAGTTCTTTGGGAAATATGCCTGTTTGATACGAAGTCTGGAAACTGGTGATGGAATAGGGAACTGTATGGTTAGTGATTTCCATAAAAGTGCATAGAGTTTATCTCCATGGAGATTGAAAGCTGAGAAGGCTCTCAGAGGTCAACCAGCTCCTTTTGGACCTTCCATTCCCACCCCCTGTCATCTTAAGGGTTAAATCTGGATTTAGTGAGGCCTCAAGGTTGTTGTTTTGAAAGACCACTATGACAGTCAAGGCTTTGGTGTAGCAGGTTTAGGAGACTGGGTCCAATGAGCATCTTCATCCCTTAGCTGCTGTGGCACCAACTACTGCCATCTCCCACCTGGACAAACATCTCTTCCTAACTGGAGGTTTAGTCTCTTCCCCTGCTGTACAGACCGATTAATCATCTTAAATTATTATTCTAATGAACCACCAGGGAGTTACGTTCTTGTTACTTTCTTGTTTACAAAGTTTTAATGATTCCTCCATTAAAAATATCCAAACTTTGTGGTTTGGCATTCAAGGCTTTCTAGGATCTGATTCCAACCACGTTTTTTTTTTTTTTTTTTTTTTTTTAACCGTCTTTTTTTTTCCAGAAAATAACATAACTTTTTATTCATTATACATTTCTATAACGATATAACACTATTTTCCAACATTTTCTAGCTTAATGCATTTTCCTACATTTTCTTTTATAGAATTTTCTTAATTTTTTTTCTATTTTTAAATTAAGATACAATTGACATATAACATTATATTAGCTTCAGGTATACAACATAATGATTCAGTAATTGTATATATTGTGAAATAATCACCACAATAAGTCTAGTTAACATCCATCACCAAACGTACTTATAAATTTTTGTTCTTGTGGTGAAAACATTTAAGATCCAACCAAGTCTTCTGAGCTCATTTCCCTCTTCTTTCTATGCACACCCTTTGTTCTACCAGGGCGGCTTTCCTCCTACTCCTCACATTGGTCTCTTTCATACTTTTGTTGATATTCTTTTCACTGCCTGAAATTCCCCTCCCATTAATCCTTATCCATTCTTCAAGACCAAGTGACACATTATCTCCTCTGAAGAGTCTTTCCTGGGTAAGGGATACAGAGCATCACATGGACTTGAGTTTGAGACTGTACTCTGCCCCTTACTTCCTGGAAGACTTCTGGCAGGTTACTGCTTTTCTCTAGGGCTCAGTTTGTTCATCTGTGAAATGGGCAAGTCAACACCCACCTTGTATCCTTATAAAGTACACATGGGTTATCATATTGTAAAGTACTTAGCACAATTCCTTACACTTGGTATATGTCAAAGAATGTTACCTATTACTCTGATTATTCCAGGGACCCAAGGTCTCCTTTTCTCTGAATCCCCATTCACTTTGAACCCCTCTTATAGCCTTCCTTGTAAACCTAATTTTGCATTTTAGACATAAGAGTACACATTTTATTTTCTCCACTCAGCTGATGACTCCTTGAAGGTGGGATCATGTTTTATCCTAGTTTTTGCCTTTGCTTTGCCCTCTATACACAGGCCCTCAAACCATAGGCAGAGGTTCACCTTTTGGGTGTGAAAGCTAAGACAGACAAGAATTTGCTTTGCTGTTACTTTTCTCTTCCTTCTAAAAATTGACAATAGTTTTAAGAAAAAAGTCAATTTCCTTTGACAGGAGAATCCCAGTTTGGGAGCTTTTTTTTCATAGAAATATGGAAGACAATTCGTGAAGTGGCTGGTGGAGATTGATAAATTTCAATTAAATCTTGGGAAACGTCATTGGCTTGAAGGTCATATATCCTCAACTCATTGGGCCAACCCAATCATTTTCCAGCATGCATTCTGAGTTGCATGGTTTGTGTGATACTCTTCGGGGAAAATAAGTGGTTTCATATTCTAACATGTTGGAAACATTAGAGTCTAATGACCCACTCATGGAGAGACAGAGGACATGTTAAGGAACTAAAGCATGTGAGAATTCCTGCAGTAAAGAAACCAGCATCTAATAGCTAGTAAGAATAACTAAAATTCATGGAGCTCTTATATGCCAGACACGTTGATAGTAGGCCCTTTTCATGAATTCTCTAATTAAATCCTCAAAATGCCCCCATAAGAATGTATATAATGAACCTCACTTAACAGATGAAGAAACTGTTGATTGAATTGGTCCAAGTTCACATGGCAGTTAAGGGATGGAGCAGGGATCTGAAGTCAGATGTTTGTGACCCGAGAGCCTGAGTTCTGATCCTCTGTGGTGTATAGTTTTTCACTTTCCTAAATTTGCCTGTCCAGGAAATACTTTTGGTTATCCTCTTATTAATAACCCATGAAACTGGTATTCCTTAAAATGCACTTGGGGAAATAGCGCCTCAACACCCACAGGGAAGCAGCCATGACCTTTACATCTCTGTGCCTTTGTCCCCTGGCTTCTGCCTGGATGCTCTTGACCCTTTTGTCTCTCCCATGATATTTTACTCCTCCTCCAAGGTCTAGTTCAAATGCAACTAGAAGCTCTCTTTGATTTCAGAAGGCTGATTTGCAAAGCCCCTCTTTGTGTTTGCCATGAACTTTCCAGGCTGTTACCATTTGGTCTCTCTGTCAAGGGTCAAGTTCAAAGAGCCTTGATAAAGTTTCTGGCACTGAGTAGACACACAATTAAGGTTTATTGAATTGCGATGGTGTCTTTATCCCAGGTGCCCTAGGGGTTGATTCCGAAGTCTGGGGCTTCTCAGGTCCTGATCTACAGACTTGGGGTGTGAGGCTGTAGCTGGCAACCTGGGCTAAACCTGGTTCAAACTCTTTACAGGTTCAGACAGCGTGGCTTCTGCACTCCCTGGCAGCTCAGTAGTTAATACTCTCCTCCCTTGTCCCTCGCAGATGTTGCCTTTCTCTCAGCCTCTCTGAGGTGAGGAGACACTATTAGGTCGCAATGGACTGATCATCAGTGTCCTTTTCGGGACAACCCTGACCTCTCCTTTCCAGGGCTCTGTCCAGGTTTCATCACAAAACCCCCAAGTGGCTGTGCCTCAGATGAGTCAGCTGGCTTGGGGCTTCATTAGAAACTCTAATTGCTTTTTTTTTTAACATCTTTATTAGAGTATAATTGCTTTACAATGGTGTGTTAGTTTCTGCTTTATAACAAAGTGAATCAGTTATACATATACACATGTCCCCATATCTCTTCCCTCTTGCATCTCCCTCCCTCCTTTTTTGTTTTTGTCCTCTTTGGGGCCTCCTTGGGCCCAGAGGTGGGGCCTGGAGGGTCTGGCTTCCAGAAATGCCTCCAGCTGCCATGGAAGCCCAAGATGGGAAGTGCGCACTCCATCCCTGGCAGTCACCTCACGCCACACTGCACATTTCGTGGCCGCACCCATCCCCAGGGTGCACTCAGGCGCCACGCAACCCCTGGCCATCCCAGCTCTCCGGCTGCCTGCGATGAGGTCACAGGGTGGGGTCCTGGAGACCCCCCTCCAAATAGGGTGGGGGCTTCCCCAACTGGACTGGGAATGGCCAAGAGGATGAGAAGGAGCAGATGCTAATCATCTTGTCTGTCCAACCCACCGTTCCCTTTCTTGATGTTGCATGGCTGGCTTGGACAGAACAGGAGGGAGAGAGGGAGAGCAGAGAGGGTCTGGGAAGGAGCAAGACAGTGAAGCCACAGGTGGGGTCCCTCACTTCCTCCATTCACAAATGCGGGTGGAGAAAGGAAGTAATGCTTTCTCCCTGCGACCTTGCCATGAGTTGATGGAACTGCCTTCTCGGTTTTCTACAATCACATCCTTCTCTCTGATCTGAATTTCTCTCCTTCCCTGAGATCACAGAAGGCAGGGGACGTCGCTGTAATCCACTTTATGTCAACAGAATTTGACACACAGGGAAACACAGTCCAGAAACAGATCAACAGCTTGTACAGCAAAGCAGCTAGAACCCTTTGCACCCCAAGAGCCATGGCTTCGGGGCAGCATCTCACTTCCTCACCCAGGCCTAACTGCCTTGTTGCTAGAGTTTCTGCAGCAGTGGGTTTCACAGACTGAGGTCGCTTGGATGTCCCAAACCACTCAAGCTCCAGGAAACCTACAGGGCTTTCTGAGTACATGTGTGTGAGTGAAGAATGAATGTGAGCTCTGTTAAATCGCACCCTGCTGGGGGGATTTGCAGATCTCCGTGGATATCTAGTTTTTTGCACCTGGAATTCTGCTTCAGAAAGATGGCAACACTGATAACAGAGACTTTCTCAGGGAAATAATAAGGACACAGCAGACATTTACTTGCCCCTCCACCTAACACCACAGGATGCTTCTCCTATGACCCATGCATAGAAAAACCAGGACTGTCTTAGGCTCTCTGCTCCCTACCTGTTTCTGAGGCAATCAAGAAGACACAGCCACCCTATTCAGATGAGAGCATTGCCAGTCAACAAAAACTTCACAGATTTTGAGTTGAACTTTTTCACTCTGCCCAGGACACAATATCTATAACGGTCCTCTCATGTCACTCCAAAGGAAAAGTAAAACGATTTATTTAACTTTTAAAAAACATAGGCTGCAAAACAAGTTTATAAGAAGTCAGAGTAAGCACCCTTCAGAGAAATTCTGGAAGGATGTTAAAATCTTCCATGGGAAAGATTTCTGAGTTAATAGAAAGATCATAGCCCTGGAAGTTGAACTGCATATAATGGGATAAGAAAACATAGGTAAACTGACCTTTGCAATAAATGAGCCCATCACCACACTGGTGAATGTTAGGTGCATCAGATTGGAGATTTTGAAGATGTGCACATACTTTCTGAGAGAAATGGCATTTTTCATACAGTCAAAAATAGTTCATAGCTGTTTCTGCGACAAGCGGAATAGAAAGTAGGAGAAAACACTACAGCTGAGGTTTTCCGACCTCTGACTTATCATTTGTTGACATACTTTCTACAAGTTCCCCATTTCTCTACAAGTAGCTGTCTTAAGTCTTTCCAGTAAATATTGTTGACAAAGGCCAAATAGAAGGGAAAAAAAACCAGAGAAAAACTGCAGTGAAAATAGAAGCTTACCTTTTCTAGGCATTGCTGACATCAAACCTTGCCCCAAATCATGAGGCTTTCTTGCTTTGGTTGTCCCATGAGTTTAGAAACCATTAAAAAAGTTTACAGCAGAAATATGTGTTTATCATTCAAAGCAGCTTCAAAACAACACACATTAAAAAAAACTTGATGAAAAATAAAGTGCCCGTCTGAGCGTGAGAATGCTTTTGAAGCTTGGAGTTCATGCTGCTGTGCAAAGTTTTGCAACTGTCTTTCTCAGTTTAAAAAACCTCCCTCTCCTCCCCGGCACTTGCCAACTTCTATAATTTAAAGCAGCTGTGATCCTTCCCATAATACTCACATTTCAAAGAGCTTAATATATACTCTTGTTAGGAATCAGTGGGAGTGGGTGACGTCCTTCTGCAAACCTCAGGCTGAGGCAAATGAAAAGCAAGGGTTTCAGATATCTAAACAGTTCTGTTTCTCTCTTTTTTGCATTGCTCTTCTCACCGTGTTCCTTCAAGTGGCCTTTGCCTTTTAAAGTGATGCCTTAAGACCAAGTGGTATCACTTCACTAGAAGCAAAAAGCACATAGGAAAGTTTAGGTCCCTACTTATGGAACAATAATGTTAGTGAAATTGTGTTTAAACATCACTTTTGCTGACACAATTATTTCCATACAATTCCTCCCTAATGTATCTGTTTGAAAATTTAAATTAGTGTACATTATGTTTTACTAAGAGGGGAAAATATCTAAAATGATGTTATTTGCATTGGTCTTATTTTAACCTTTATTCTGTATGCAAATCATAACCTCAGGGAAGGACATTTGCTTTGCAATCTTTCCGTGTAGCTGAAGAAACCTTCTGACATTAAGTCTGCAACCAATGTTAGCAATTTTTATGATTTGCACTACCCTTACCAAACTGCCATTAATTTCTCTCTCTCTCTCTCTCTCTCTCTCTCTCTCTCTCTCTCACACACACACACACACACACACACACATTTGTGAATTGACATTTCAGCAAATGTAAAGTGTGGTCAACTGAAAATGGTGATTTAAAACATATTTATAGTCTATCTTAAAGCATGTCTTGCTCAGCACCTGATAGATGGTAAGTGCTTAATAAATATTTACTGGATGAATAAAGTATTGTGTAGGCTCAGATCAACCAACAGTTTTGACAATTTTGGTTTGCATATATGTTCCCATAGGGAAGGTTAATATGTCAAAGCTTGTACAGAGAGTAAGCATACGACAATGTGTACCTCTGCCATTTAATTAATGGTTATGGTATAATAAAATTCCCTAAATGAATACAGAAAACATTCATTAAACAAATAAACCATTCAGTGGAGAATAGAAATGTTGACACCGGCACAATCCATTAAGTAAGCTCACTGTGTAAGCTTACCTAAATAAATTTTGAGACAAATACCTCATTCATTGTGTAAAAAACTACAGGTTATTTTCCGCTGTGTTTTTGAGTCATCTTAAGTAACTCTTATTATGCTATGGACAGAGAGTAATACCTCTGAAATAGTGCAAAGAGAGAAAGGATAGGAAACTACAGGGAAATGGTCAGGTTTCAGATTTCCTTTGCTATAAAAGCAGAGAACAAGGTGGAGCATATTTTTTGCTCTGGCTTCTACTGAGGAGACGTCCAGAGGCACAAGCACAGGTGGTGTCATAGACCTGAATCAACGATTCCAGATATATCTGGATCAATCTGTTCCAGATTCCAGTAACACATCTCTGATGTGTTACTTAATTTCTTTAAGTGTTGGTTTCCTTAATTGCGAAAGATTAAATACAAATATGTTCAAACAACTGATTTGCAAATATACACCTAATACTGCATTTTCCAATAATATTAATAAGCACCTAACTACGTATAAGGTACTTAGCAAGACCTATTTATGAGTCACCTTGATGTAACACAGCACTTAGCCTTATTTCCCCTGACCAGTACCAAAATTGGTAATGGACATAGGATGTTGCTCTAACAAAATCCTAAACTTGGTGGCATTGGCCTAATAGTCAGGATGTGGGTGGCAAGGAAACTGATACCAAATGCTGGAAAGGTGAGATGTTACGTTTTGCAGTGACAAAACATTTGGTTAAACTGACGCCTTCCACAACTTGGAAGGCTCTGTGTACCAAGTAACCTTGTAGATCTAGAAGGAGAAAATGCAGAGAAAATCATTAGTTGTGTGTGGTGGCCACTATTGACTGCATTGACAAGTGTTTCAAGAATGAGATGAGCCCGGGAAATAAATAGCTAAATTACAAAGAGAAATAAAAGGGAATAGAGACAGTACATAAATTTGATGGCTTGCAAGAGACTGCCAATGTTTTTGAGGGACTTATATTGTTAAAATAACCATAAGCCTATCTGAAAAATGTCATGAAAGACTGAAAACCACTTCTTCCACAAGCAGAAGGTGGACTGTTGGCTGCATGAAGGGCCAGGTCTTCAACACACACCTCAGAGGTGGACAAGAGGACCCTCTCGGAAGGAGTAACTTCTGGCCATAGAGAAAAACAGACAAGGAGTCCCCCAAGAGAGCAGATCTGGTGCCTTATGAAGAATCTTCTCTACCCACAAGGCAGAGGGTGGGTGTGTCAGCCTGGCCATATGCAGTATCAATGACTGCTGTGTGTCTCCCATTTTTTCCTTTTCTAGACAGGAATTTTTATTATAGTTATCCTATTGTTATTATGCCATTTGTACTTTGTGTGTATTTGTGTTTGTGTGTGTGTGAGAGAGAAAGAGCACACTTGTTACTTTGGTTTATCGATCACTTTCTTTTTGGTTCATAGGACACTGGATCAAGAGATGCCACATCAAGACTTAGACAAGAACAAGAACTTCACAGAACCAGAAGTCCTGGACTTTGAGCTGGTTGCAGTGACCAGATGGGAGTTCCTTTCGGGAGGGTTAAGTGTGCTCTGTGTTTGAAAAGAGGGAAGGAAATCTCAATATATTTGGTGACCAGAGGGTAAACTATAGAGGATACTTTAAGTGTTTACTGGTGTCTACATTTTCCTCACCATTTCCCAGCCTCTCTTGTAGTTTGGTTGACCATGTGACTGATTTCTGGGCAATGGGATTTGAGCAGAAGTAATGTAGGTTAATTGTGGGCTGAGGTAGGTAGAAACTGGTATAACTATGCCACATTCTTTCTTTCTCCTTGTCTACAGGGCAAGAAGCAAAAGACTCAGAGGTGCTGAAGCCCTATAATAGAAGGAAGCCCATGCCTCAAGGCATCCTTTAGAGGCCTGCTACCCAGGAAAGCTGTGTGACCTGCATCAGACATTATTCAGTAATATGCAAACCTATATTGAGTTCCCCCACTGAGTTTGGGGGTTTATTTGTCAGAGTTAGCTAGCATCAGTTACTCTAACACAGATAGCTATCTTGAAAGATTTTTGGAAGATTGATTGAGATAATAGAGGTAAAGAATGCAGAACAGGGCCTGACACAACAATAAGTGCTCAACAAATGATAGTCATTTTCATATTAACGATAATTTCTCACTTTCTTGCTCTTGCAAAATGAGTCTAGCTAAATGCTAGTTGTGAGTACTTCTGTAAATTTAGGTTTTCTACATTGTGTGCTAATTGGCAAGATAAATTGTAAACCATGGAAAGATTAGAGAGAGAAATAGATGTTGAAAACAAAACTTATTCCCTGTCTTTCAAAATATATGCATTTATTAAGAAAATTGTCCAGTGGTTTACTGTCAGATTTCACAAGCAACCTTCAAAGCAGGGGATAAAGAAAGTTATAAATTCCAAGTTACAAGTTAAGTACTCTCCTTAACCTTTAACTAGGAAACTCCAAAACAAAATACATTTGTTTTACTATGTATACAGAACAAAGCCATCATCCTAACATTGACTGTTCCAGGATACTTACTCCTCTGTAGAAATGGGTAAATATCTCATTAATACTAGTTGAGAGTTAATTTTTCTGAAAATTGCCCCCCACTCAGGCCATGTTTTTTTTTTTTTTTTTTCTTTTGCGGTATGCGGGCCTCTCATGGTCTCTCCCGTTGTGGAGCACAGGCTCTGGACACGCAGGCTCAGCGGCCATGGCTCACGTGCCCAGCCTCTCCACGGCATGTGGGATCCTCCCGGGCCGGGGCATGAACCCGTGTCCCCTGCATCGGCAGGTGGAATCTCAACCAGTGTGCCACCAGAGAAGTCCCCATGTGTTTTTTTATACTGTCTTTGAACAGAGGTATAGAAAGCCCTGGTTGATATATTTTGGTTCTACCTCAGGTATTTTGAGCAATTCCCAATAGACATGTGGCTTCCTTCATTCCACAAACTCAAAAAGAGGTAGGCCTTTTTCTCTTCTACTATTTTAAAGCAACAGCAACAATAATTACAATTTGTTGAGCACTAACTACATACTAGGCACTGTTTCATGTGCTCTGTAAATGTATTAACTCACTTTATCCTTTCAATAATCCTATAAGGTATATACTAACATTATCATCATTTTATGGCTGGGGAACCTAAAGCACAAAGAGATTAGGTGACTAATTCCAGTCACACAGCCAGTAAGTAGCAAAGCTGGGATTTAAACCAAGTTGTCTGGTTCCAGTACCTGAATTTTAAATGCTGGTTAAAACACATTCTTCATGCCAAATAAAGAAAATATGCTTACATCATGTATTTTCCTTAGCATCCATTGCATTGGAGTACTGATTACTTCTGAAAGACACTCTAAACTCTTAGAGGCAGCAGGTTGTTTTTCTTGGAAAACATGTACTTCCCTATCTGAATGTAATTACAAAGTTTGAACATTTTTCATATATTAAGCTTTGTGTTCTTATAGTTGACTTTATTTCATCTCCTTTGCATGCATCAAAGCAGCCAAGTTTCCAATTATATCCTGAAACCCAGATGGTTTCATCTGGATTTTATAATAAAGCCTTTGCTGAGTTTTATCAAACATGTGAAGACATCGAGGAAGAGGCCAAAGAAGAAATGAACCTTGATGGGAAACTTCATCTTCCTCTTGGAAGACATTATTAAAGGTTGGAGATTGGAGACCAAATGAAATGTTATTTATTGAGAGTGGTAGGAAATCAAGTCATCCCTCAGTACCCATGGGGATTGGTTCCAGGACTCTGGCAGATACCAAAATCTGATGATGCCCAAGTCCCTTATATCAAATGATGTAGTATTTGCATATAACCTACCCAAATCCTCCCTGTATACTTTAAATCATCTCCAGAATACTTATAATACCTAATACAAAGTAAATACTATGTAAATAGTTGTAAATCAGTGTAAATGCTATGTAAACAGTTGCTGGTGAGCAGCAAATTCAAGTTTTGCTGTTTAGAAATTTCTGGAATTAAGAAAAAATCTATCCATGGTTGGTTGAATCTTTAGGTGTTGAACTGGTGGATATGGAGGGCTGACTGTAATTCAATCCTAACTTCAAGGTGCAGCCACACAGGAGGTGCTAATCTTCTCCAAATTTTCAGGTAGTACACAGATGTGTATTTTGTGCTCATCACTGTTGGGTACTGGAGACACAGATGAAGCAGAAGACATTTCTTTGAGTTTGCAGTCTCTGGCTAACTCATCATAGATTTTGGTAATGGGGAGCAAATCTGAACTCCCTTTTTACTTTCTTAGTGATATAGGGGAGCAGATCAGCCTATAGAAAATAGTCAAAATTAGGAAAGGAGATGACTTATTTGTAGATCCAGGATCACAGATTTGGAAGCAGATTTGAAGGTGTTTTAATTCACTCTCATACTATTCATGATCAATCTTCATAGCCTTGGCAGTTGGCTACTCCACTCTGCTTGATGATTCCCAGGGGAAGGAACCACAACAAAACATAGAAGAATACTCTAAATAACAGTGACTATTCTTGCTCCATTTTCCACCCATAAAAGCCTTTACAATATGTGAAGGCAACTCTCAGCCTCCCTCCTCCACCACAGCTTCCTCTTCCTTTTTCCATGTTCATTGATTCTGGTGATTTCAACTGTTCTTCATGCAACATGATAGCAATTAAGTCACCATCTTGGTTGGTTGCCCTCCAGTGAATCAATATCCAATTAATGGCTAAATAACTCATGAGCACTGTTGTAAGGTTACCAAGAAATCAACAGTTTAAAGTACAGTCTCTCAAATCTGCCTTAAAATGTACCTCAAAATGAGGTACAATCTCATTGTCCCACTCTTTGCCTCTGTATGTATGGCTCACCTATATCACGGCATTTTGAGGGGTCTCACTCAGCTCCTGACTTTCTTCCCTCTGCAGGGTCTTCTTTCATGAGCTGGTCATTCACTATTTCAAATCTGCAGAACCAACCCAACTCTCTCCCCTGGCATCACTCCTGTTTTTCTGATGCCTGCTAAGTCTCACTTCCTGGAGATAGTACATTCCCTTCAGGTTTAATATCTCTAAAGCAAATCTATTTTCACTCAAACCCACTTCTCCTGAGTTGCTTAATTCTGTCATTAATACCACAATCCTCGACATTCACAGAAAGATAGACAAGATGAAAAGGCAGAGGGCTATATACCAGATGAAGGAAAAAGATAAAACCCCACAAAAACAACTAAATGAAGTGGAGATAGGCAAACTTCCAGAAAAAGAATTCAGAATAATGATAGTGAAGATGATCTAGGACCTCAGAAAAAAAATGGAGGCAAAGATAGAGAATATGCAAGAAATGTTTAAAAAAGAACTAGAAGAATTAAAGAACAAACAAACAGAGATGAACAATACAATAACTGAAATGAAAACTACACTAGAAGGAATCAATAGCAGAATAACTGAGGCAGAAGAATGGATAAGTGACCTGGAAGACAGAATGGTGGAATTCACTGGTGTGGAACAGAATAAAGAAAAAGAATGAAAAGAAATGAAGACAGCCTAAGAGACCTCTGGGACAACATTAAACACAACAACATTTGCATTATAGGGGTCCGAGAAGGAGAAGAGAGAGAGAAAGGACCAGAGATAATATTTGAAGAGATTATAGTTGAAAACTTCCCTAACGTGGGAAAGGAAATAGCCACCCAAGTGCAGGAAGTGCAGTGAGTCCCATACAGGATAAACCCAAGGAGAAACATGACGAGACACATAGTAGTCAACTTGGCAAAAATTAAAGACAAAGAAAAAATTATTGAAAGCAGCAAGGGAAAAATGACAAATAACATACAAGGGAACTCCCATAAAGTTAAGAGCTGATTTCTCAGCAGAAACTCTACAAGCCAGAAGGGAGTGACATGATACACTTAAAGTGATGAAAGGGAAGAACCTACAACCAAGATCACTCTACCCGGCAAGGATCTCATTCAGATTCGATGCAGAAATCAAAAGCTTTAGAGACAAGCAAAAGCTAAGAGAATTCAGCACCACTAAACCAGCTCTACAACAAATGCTAAAGGAATTTCTCTAAGTGGGAAACACAAGAGAAGAAAAAGACCTCTAAAAACAAACCTAAAACAATTAAGAAAATGGTAATAGGAACATACATATCGATAATTACCTTAAAAGTGAATGGATTAAATGCTCAAACCAAAAAACACAGGCTTGCTGAATGGATACAAAAACAAGACCTATCTATATGCTGTCTACAAGAGACTCACTTCAGAACTAGGGATGAATACAGACTGAGAGTGAGGGGATGGAAAAAGATATTCCATGCAAATGGAAATCAAAAGAAAGCTGGAGTAGCAATTCTCATATCAGACAAACTAGACTTAAAAACAAAGGTTATTACAAGAGTCAAAGAAGGACACTACATAATGATCAAGGGATCAAACCAAGAAGATATAACAATTATATATATATATATATATATATATATATATATATATATATATATATATATATATACACACCCAACATAGTAGCACCTCATTACATAAGGCGACTGCTAACAGCTATAAACAGCTATAAAAGAGAAAATCAACAGTAACAAAATAATAGTGGGGGACTTTAACACCTCACTTGCACCAATGGACAGATCATCCAAAATGAAAATAAATAAGGAAACAGAAGCTTTAAATGACAAAATACACCAGATGGATTTAATTTTTATAGGACATTTCATCCAAAAACAGCAGATTACACTTTCTTCTCAAGTGTACATGGAACATTCTCCAGGATAGATCACAGCTTGGGTCACAAATCAAGCCTCAGTAAATTTAAGAAAATTGAAATCATATAAAGCATCTTTTCTGACCACAACGTTATGAGATTAGAAATAAATTACAGAGAAAAAAACGTAAAAAACACAAACACACAGAAGCTAAACAATACGTTACTAAACCAAGAAATCACTGAAGAAATAAAGAGGAAATCAAAAAATACCTAGAGGGCTTCCCTGGTGGCGCAGTAGTTGAGAGTCCACCTGCCGATGCAGGGGACATGGGTTCGTGCCCCAATCCGGGAGGATCCCACATGCTGCAGAGTGGCTGTGCCTGTGAGCCACTGAGCCTGCGCATCCGGAGCCTGTGCTCCACATGGGAGAGGCCACAGCAGTGAGAGGCCCACATACAGCAAAAAAAAAAAAAAAAAAAAAAAAAAAAACCTAGAGACAAATGACAGTGAAAACACAATGATCCAAAACCTATGGGATGCAGCAAAAGCAGTTCTAAGAGGGACGTTTATAGGTATACAAGCCTACCTCAAGAAACAAGAAAAATCTCAAGTAAATGATCTAACCTTACACCTAAAGGAACTAGAGTAAGAAGAACAAACAAAACCCAAAGTTAGCAGAAGGAAAGAAATCATAAAAATCAGAGCAAAAATAAATGAAATAGAAACAAAGAATAGCAAAGATCAATAAAACTATAAACTCGTTCTTTCAGAAGATAAACAAAATTAATAAACCATTAGCCAAACTCATCAAGAAAAAGAGGGAGAGGACTCAAATCAATAAAATTAGAAATGAAAAAGGAGAAGTTACAACAGACACTGCAGAAATACAAAGCATCCTAAGAGACTACTACAAGCAACTCTATGCCAATAAAATGGACAACCTGGAAGAAATGGACAAATTCTTAGAAAGGTATAACCTCCCAAGACTGAACCAGGAAGAAATAGAAAATATGAAGAGACCAATCACAAGTAATGAAATTGAAACTGTGATTAAAAATTTTCCAACAAACAAAAGTCCAGGACCAGATGGGTTCACAGGTGAATTTGATCAAATATTTAGAGAAGAGCTAACACCCATCCTTCTCAAACTCTTCCAAAAAATTGCAGAGGAAGGGACACTCCCAAACTCATTCTATGGGACCACCATCACCCTGATACCAAAACCAGACAAAGATACTACAAAAAAGGAAAACTACAGACCAATATCACTGATGAATATAGACGCAAAAATCCTCAACAAAATACTAGCAAACAGAATCCAGCAACACATTAAAAGGATTATACAACACGATTAAGTGGGATTTATCCCAGGGATGCAAGGATTCTTCAATATATGCAAATCACTCAATGTGATACACCATATTAACAAATTGAAGAATAAAAACCATATGATCATCTCAATAGATGCACAAAAAGCTTTTGACAAAATTCAATACCCATTAGTGATAAAAGCTCTCCAGAAAATGGGCATAGAGGAAACCTACCTCAACATAATAAAGGCCATATATGACAAACCCACAGCAAACGTCATTCTCAATGGTGAAAAACTGAAAGCATTTCCTCTACGATCAGGAACGAGACAAGGATGTCCACTCTCACCACTATTATTCAACATAGTTTTGGGAGTCCTAGCCATAGCAATCAGAGAAGAAAAACAAATAAAAGGAATACAAATTGGAAAAGAAGAAGTAAAGCTGTCACTGTTTGCAGATGACATGATAGTATACAGAAAGTCCTACAAATGCCACCAGAAAAATACTAGAGCTAATTAATGAATTTGGTAAAATTGCAGGATACAAAATTAATGCACAGAAATATCTTGCATTCCTATACACTAATGATTAAAAATCTGAAAGAGAAATTATGGAAACACTCCCATTTATCATTGCAACAAAAATAATAAAATACCTAGGAATAAACCTACCTAGGGAGACAAAAGACCTGTAGGCAGAAATCTATAAGACACTGATTAAAGAAATTAAAGATGATACCAACAGACGGAGAGATATGCCATGTTCTTGGATTGGAAGAATCAACATTGTGAAAATGACTATACTACCCAAAGCAATCTACAGATTGAATGTAATCCCTATCAAATTACCAATGGCATTTTTTATGAAACTAGAACAAATCATTTTAAAATTCATATGGAGACACAAAAGACCTCGATTAGCCAAAGCAGTTTTGAGGGAAAAAAACGGAGCTGGAGGAATCAGACTCCCTGACTTCAGACTATACTACAAGGCTACAGTAATCAAGACAATATGGTACTGGCACAAAAACAGAAACATAGATAATTGGAACAAGATAGAAAGCACAGAGATAAACCCACACACCTATGGTCAACTAAACTATGACAAAGGAGGCAAGGATATACAATGGAGAAAAGACAGTCTCTTCAATAAGTGTTGCTGGGAAAACAGGATAGCTACATGTAAAAGAATGAAATTAGAACATTCCCTAACACCATACACAAAAATATACTCAAAATGGATTAAAGACCTAAATGTAAGAAAGGTCACTATCAAACTCTTAGAGGAAAACATAGGAAGAACACTCTGACATAAATCACAACAAGGTCTTTTTTGACCCACCTCCTAGAGTAATGGAAATAAAAACAAAAATAAACAAATGGGACCTATTGAAACTTCAAACCTTTTGCACAGCAGAGGAAACCATAAACAAGACGAAAAGACAACCCTCAGAATGGGGGAAAATATCTGCAAATGAATCAATGGACAAATGATTAATCTACAAAAATTAATCTATAAAATATATAAACAGCTCATGCAGCTCAATATTAAAGAAACAAAAAACCCAATCCAAAAATGGGTAGAAGACCTAAAGAGACATTTCTCCAAAGAAGACATACAGATGGCCAAGAAGCACATGAAAAGCTGCTCAACGTCTCTAATTATTAGAGAAATGCAAATCAAAACTACAATGAAGTATCACCTCACACCAGTTAGAATGGCCGTCATCAGAAAATCTACAAACAACAAATGCTGGAGAGGGTGTGGAGAAAAGGGAACCCTCTTGCACTGTTGGTCGGAATGTAAATTAATACAGCCACTATGGAGAACAGTATGGAGGTTCCTTAAGTAACTAAGAATAGAATTACCATATGACCCAGCAATCCCACTCCTGGGCATATACCCAGAGAAAACCATAATTCAAAAAGACACATGCACCCCAATGTTCATTGCAGCTCTATTTACAATAGCCAGGTCATGGAAACAACCTAAATGCTCATCGACAGATGAATGGATAAAGAAGTTGTGGTACATATATACAATGGGATATTAGCCATAAAAAGGAATGAAATTGAGTCATTTGTTGAGACATGGATGAATCTATAGACTGTCATACAGAGTGAAGGAAGTCAGAAAGAGAAAAACAAATATCCTATATTAATGCATGTATGGGGAACCTAGAGAAATGGTACAGATGAACCTGTTTGCAGGGTAGAATTTGAGACACAGATGTAGACAACAAATGTATGGACACCAAGGGGGGAAAACCACGGTGGGGTGGGGATGGTGGTGTGCTGAATTGGGCGATTGGGATTGACATATATACACTGATGTGTATACAATTGATGACTAATAAGATCCTTCAGTATAAAAAAACAAACAAACCAAGAAAACAACTAATACTAAACTTTCTTTGGGCAATTTGTATGGACATATGTTAATATAAATGTTTCAGACATTACGTGAAATTTCTAAAAATCATATATTCTGGTATAATGTTATAAGTCATAATTCTAGTTATTACTTTAAAATGTATATCTCAGAAATAACTAAATTTCCTTGTCAATTGCATTATTATGAACTTTCATCAAATCATTAAGTGTGGTCATTTTAAAGTCTTTTGGGTGTAAAAACATCTCTGATGCTTTTGCAAAAATGTTCCTATAAAAGGTTTCATCTTCAAGGAATTCATGGAAAAGACTCTGACAAGTACAGGTTTCTGGTAACTGACTATACTGCTGAACTGAATGAATAAGCATTTTCAGAACTCTAATGGAAAACTGAAGAATTCATAAAAGTGCTAACAAAAGATAAAGATAAAAAATTAATTACATGGGACTGAGTGAACTGATGAGGATGATTATAATTTTTGTGAGTTTCTGTTTGAATAAAAAAAATCCCACAAGGACTCAGAGACAATAGATATACAAATCAATTTTCGCTGTAAAGTATAGGAGCTGTTAGAGTGGAGGATTACTGGACTGAATGTCAATATTATGACATAGTATGAGTGTGTTTCATGTTTGGTAATTGCAATCATTGTTGCTTTTGTTGTGGTCATCCATTTACAATGCTTGTGTCAGTTTATTTATCTCTTGTAAAAATAAAATACAGTGTGTATGTGTGAACAAAAATATACCACAATCCTCTCAAGTTCTCAGGCTTTTAAACATATGTTATTGCTTTTACTCCCTCTTCTACTTCCCTAAGACATCCCATCATTAAATCCTGATTGTCGTTTCTTTATTACGTCTCTAAAATATGACATCCTGGAGCAGTTATTTATTGCAATTTATTTACCCCAGTGTCTCTCTGGACGGTAGTCTATGGAATCATATTGTGAAATGTTCCATGGAGAGGGACATAATGGTAAAATAAGTTTGCATGATACTAGTTATATATGGGAATCTCTTAGTCAGCTTGACCTGCTGTAATAAAGTGGTGGCTTAAATAACAGACATTTATTTTCTCACAATTCTGGAGGCTGGAAGGTTGAGATCAGAGTGCCAACATGAGAAGTCTCTTCCTATCTTGTAGAGGTGCTTTCATGTTGTGCCCTCACATGTTAGATGGCCTTGGCATCTCTTCCTTTTCTTACAGGGCATTTATCTCATCATGATGGCCCTCCTCTCATGACATCGAAATTTAATTATCTCCCAAAGGCTCCATTTCCAAATATCATCACATTGAGTGTTAGGATTTCAACATGTGAACTTTGGAAGAACACAATTCAGTCCATAACATTCTGCCCCTGACCCCACAAAATTCATATTGTGCTTACATGCAGAATACATTCATTCCTTCCCAATAACCCCCAAAGTCTTAACTCATTCCAGGATCAACTGAAGTCTAAAGTACAAATTCTCATCTAAATACCATCAAATCAAATGTTGGTGAGACTTGAAGTATGACTCATCCTAAAGCAAAATTCCTCTCCAGCTGTGAACCTGTGAAACCAAATACATTATTTGCTTCCAAAATACAATAGTGGAACAGCATAAGATAGTCTCATTCCAAAAGAGAGAAATAAGAAGGAAGAGGTGATGAACTCAAGCAAGTCCAAAACATAGCATGTCAGTTTGCATTAGATCTTAAGACTCTAGGATAATTCTCTTTGGTTCAATGCTCTGCCCTTCAGACCCACTGGGGTGGTTGTCATCGCCATGTCTTAGTGGGGTAACACAACCCATGTGACTTTGCTGCTGGTGGTCCCACCCTGTGAAACAGAGGTGGAGGCAGCTTTGCTGCATGCAGTGTATTCTGGGTCTGCTATGAGAGTGGCAACACTGATGGTCTCTGATTCTTCATCCCTTTTCTTGAAAGATAGCACATGTTTACTAATACTAATCCTATAGTGAGCCCACCCTCATGACCTCATCTAAACCTAATTGCCTCCTAAAATCTCCATCTCCAAATACCATCATATTTGGGGTTGAAATTTCAACATATGAATTCTGGGTTGACACAGTTCAGTCCGTAGCACTCTCTAAGAAGGGTGTATCACTTAGCTATTTCTATGTAAAAAACAAAACAAAACAAAAACCCCCACAGCTTTTAAAACAGCTTTTTAGTGGCTTTTAAAACAGCAGTCATTTATTATTCCTCATGAATCTGTTGGTTGACTGGACAGTTCCACTGATCTTGGCTGTGCTTAGCTAGGCAGTTCTGGTCTTGGCAGGCACTCCCTCATATGTCTTGTGGTCTGCTGGCTGTTGGCTTATCTTGGATGGCCTTGGCTATGGCACATGACTCCTTTCCATGGCTCTCATTCTCCAGAAAGATAGTCTGGACATGTCCTCAGGTAATTATAAGAGTCTAAGAGAAGAAGTTGAAATATGCAACACATTTTTCAAGTTTTTGCTTGCATCAAGTTTGCTATTGAATCATTGGCCAAAGCAAGTCACATGTTCAAGCCCAGGGTCATCATTAGAGTCTACCAATTCAGATATGGATGCAAGAATGTGCAAAAGTTTGTGCCATGGGTGCTATCAATCTTCCACTAAGGGGAAAAAATATTCCATCTTTTTTCCTAAAGAAACACTTGATTCAAAGAATGCCTATTTTGAGGCACACATTATGGTACAAATATTGTGCAAAGCAGATTTAGGAAGAGGCTGTTCTAAGATAATTACACTTTTTGGGAGAAAGGAAAATTTCTATCCCTCTCCTCACATCTCATCTTCAGCCCTTAGGAGAGAAAGAGATAATACTACTACTTTTTCTTTCCACAATCTTCCTTTCCTTGTCTAGTGTCCCTTTAATGGAGAAAAAGTTGGTCCAAGATTTGGTCTGCTTGGTCCAAGACTGAAATTTACTGGCCAGAGTTCACTGGGTGGAGACACATCCTTGACAGCCTGGGACTTTGTTGTCTGAGCTCTCTTCTGATTCTGTGATAGAACAGGGGATGACTTCTGCTCTCAGGGCTGGGCAAAGACAACTATCCTGTTTACCCTTTCACTTCCTCTTCCCCTTGTGAGGTGTGTGGTTTTCAATTTCCTATTTCCATGTAATAACAGGAAAGTCATCTGCCCAGAGATAGGTCCACCATTCTTTCACTCTGTTAGACTTTTGGGCCAAACAATTGCTTAAGTAAGTGGGTTTGGCATTGGTTTGTGGATTTGGGGGTGGAAGATGGAAAGTAGCAATGCTCATTTGGAATTTGAAGCATAAACCTTGTGCTTCAACACTAAGCATGAGAAAAAATCAGCTTTCGATCTCCTTGACTAGGGTGTGGTATGAATGGGCATTTGCAAAGCTATTAAAGAGCATTATTTTATTCCTCACTTGGCCACTAATTTTTACATACATAGTTCTCTTGTCCCAGCAAAACCCTGCCTACAAGGACACTCAATGCTTTCAAGCTGTAGTCATTTATCTCACTCACAAGGTATTTATCACTTTCTGCTTTATGTCAGTTCTTTATACGACTGCTTTTTTTTTTTTCGTATTGAAGTATAAGTTTCTCAAAGGCTGGGATTATGTCTTAGCCTTCGTTGTAACTTTCTATTATCCCCATGGTGCCTCACATAATACTTTGTATTTATGAGCATACTAAAAAAAAAAAGCTACCAAATGAAACCACATAAGGGAAAAACCATTTGGAAGGTTATGTTGTAAAAACATGTTCAGAGTTACCAAGCAAATTTAAGGTGGGCATGTATGCTTTCATCCATTTTCAAACAGATGTGAAGTACTACCAGATATAATGCTTGGGACTGGACGTTACCATATTGTGAACCCTGTGAAGGAAGAGAGAGACTGTGTGAAATTGAAATTATTACATTCTGATGGTAGTTCATTGCCAGAATGAAAGAGGAAAATGGGAAGAGAGTCAAGAAAACATTTTTGCTTGGATTCGGTTCCAGGGACGGACAAAAATCCCTGGCTCAATTTTTATTTTGCTTTCATGGATGAACTTGTACCTGATTGTGGAGTGTGATTCTTTCAATTCACAAAAAGTCAAAATAAAATGTTAAGGTAGATCTTCAGATTTATTTCAGAATTGGCCAGAACTTGAAATAATATATTTTCATTGATGATAGTGGTTCTTTAAACTTGCTGTGTGCTTTCTGTCTTTCTTCTTCAAAGCAAAATATTAGACTGGAATAAAGTTAAGAGTTCAGTAATATAATGCATATAGTGTTATGTACTTTTTAATGTTATCAAAGTTTATAATAATTGTAGCATGAATGTGATGGGATCTCACTGGGTAACTTCTACTTTAGGTACCTGACTTATAAATACAAACTTAATCTCAAACATACTGGTGAAAAATGTATATTTACTAAAGCTTTTGAGAGGAAATAGAGGAGGTTGCATCACACATGCAACAGCAACACTTAATCCAAATTACAAGGCTGCTATGTTTAGATAATTGTCAATAACAGAATTCCTCCAGGCTACCTCTTTTTGGCCCACTCTGATGCTACCAGCCTTCCTGGCTTTTGCTTTATGACTTAGATTCAGCTCTGCACCCAGCCATGTGGACTAAGAGCAGAGCCTGGGGCCACCAGGGTTGGGATGTTTTCCAAGAAATTGTTTCCAGGTATTTGGTCCCCTCCTTTCATGAGCTCCTCCTTCACCTTACAGCTCTTTCTAGGGCAGCATCCTTGAACAGAAGGATCATAAAGTTAATTTACCAACCAAGATTTTTCAAAAAGCAACCAAGGTTTTTCAAAATCAGAGGCTCAGAGGTAGTACATGATACTCCAATGACAACAGCTGTTGCCTGGTTGAGAGCCTGAGCTCTAGATTCCAAACTTTCTTTTTTTTTTTTTTTTTTTTTTGCGGTATGCGGGCCTCTCACTGTTGTGGCCTCCCCCGTTGCGGAGCACAGGCTCCGGACGCGCAGGCTCTGGACGCGCAGGCTCAGCGGCCATGGCTCACGGGCCCAGCCGCTCCGCGGCATATGGGATCCTCCCAGACCGGGGCACGAACCCGTATCCCCTGCATCGGCAGGCGGACTCTCAACCACTTGCGCCACCAGGGAGGCCCGATTCCAAACTTTCTTACAAGGCAAATGTTCTTTATGTTATGCACAGATTCAGTGGCATGCCTATATCACTCCCAGGGTATGATTTAAAAGATTTAAGAGGCAAGGCCCTCCATCTAAAAATATCTTCTCAAAAATGCTATTTGGGTGCCTTGTCTTTGAAATGACTCCCATAAATTGCAAGTCATTCTGGAAGGATTTCCTGAGCTTCCTAGACCCCTCATCATTGCCCTGAGCCATTAGCTCCTGGAGTGCCCTGTCTGCTAACTGTTGACATCCCATTCCAGTGAGGACAGGGATAATAGTTGGTTTTGTTCACTAGAGCAAGTCACCCACTAAACACTGAACTATTTAATTGGTTATTCTATCAGTCTTTTGCATGTCAGAAAAAAATGAACTTAATACCAGAGTTGCTTTTCTAATAATTTAAGAAAACCAGCCTCCTTAAGTGTATAGGAATATTATTTGCAGGAAGGAGAAAGTAAGCATGCTTAACTTTTAAGCAGGAGTTTAGATTTAAATACCAGCTGTCTGTGCACTTGTCCTGTAACCTTGGTGGAACACTGAGGCTCTCTGAGTCTCAACTTCTTCATCTTCAGAAGGAAAGTAGCCATTATCGTATGTAAGCTGATTGAAGAATTAAATGAGATAATGCAAATGCAATCTAAAATGAGCTATATTTGCTCATAGTTTGCCCTATGCACTTCTTCCATTGTCTGTTTCAGAGTTATACTCTTTCGTAATAAACTGGTAAGCTAGTAAGTAAAATATTTTTCTGAGTTTTGTTAGTTGCTCTAGAAAATTAATTGAATCTGTGGAGAAAGAGGTCGTGGGAACCTCCCATTCATAGCAGGTTGCTCAGAAGCACAGGTGATAACCTGGACTTGTGATTGGTGTCTGAAGGGTGGAGGGGCAGCCTTTTTTTTTTTTTAAAAAAAACAAATCTATTTATTATTTTTGGCTGAGTTGGGTCTTCATGGCTGTGTGTGGGCTTCCTCTAGTTTTGGTGAGTAGGGAATACTCTTCATTGCCGTTCATGGGCTTCTCATTGCAGTGGATTCTCTTGTTGTGGAGCACTGTCTCTAGGCATGTGGGCTTTAGTAGTCGTGGTGCTCAGGCTCAGTAGTTGTGTCTCTAGGGCTCTAGAGTGCAAGCTCAGTAGTTGTGGTGCAGGGGCTTAGTTGCTCCATGGCATGTGGGATCTTCCCGGACCAGGGATGGAACCTGTACCTCCAGCATTGTCAGGCGGATTCTTAACCATTGCAGGAGGGGTAGTCTTGTGAGGCCGAGCTCTTAATCTGTGATATCTGACACCATCTCCAGATAGGTAGTGTCAGAATTGAGTTAAGCTTGTGGGAGGCCAGGTCAGTTTTTGCTGAGAATTGGAGAATTGCTTGAGGTGTTAGAAAAAAAACACTTATCATACAGGCTAATCCCTGGAACCTGGGAATGTGATGAGATATATCTCTGGTGATTGTGTTTTACGATGTGGCACAGTTGACCTGAAGAGAGGGGATTATCTAGGTGGGTCTCATCTGATCACAGGCACCCCCCAAAGTGGAGAGATTCTTCTGGCTAGTTGGTGGCAACACCAGATGTCAGAGGGATTCCAAAGGTGAGAAGGATTCAATGTGCTGTTGCTGTTTTGAATTTGGAGGTGGCCCGGTGAGGAGAAATGCAAATGCAGAGAGTGGACCCCAGGTTACACACAGTAAAGAAGCTAAGCTCTCAGTCCTATGACCCCAAGAAAATGAATTCTGCCAACAACCTGAATGGGTTTGAAGCAATTCTCCTTCAGGACCCTCAGATAAGAGTGGCCGGGCCAATACTTTGATTTTGGGCTTCTAAGCCTCTGAATATGATATCCAGTTGACCCTGTACTGCACCCCACCCCACCTTCTGACCTACAGAACTAGGAGCTAATAAATGGGTCTTGTTTTCAGTCACTAAGATATATGTATATGTATAACTGATTCACTTTGCTGTACACCTGAAACTAACACAACCTTGTAAATCGACTATACTCCAATAAAAGTTAAAAAAATAAGTTTATGGTAATTTGTTATGTAGAAATAGAAAACAAATACCTGAGGCTCTTGCTAAAATGATCATTCTGAATCTGTAGGTCTGGCACGGAGCCTGAGGTTCTGTATTTCTAATGAGCTCCCAGGTGATTCAAATGCTGCTGGTTTGGAGATTAAATTGGGTAGCAAGACGCGAAAGAACAAACATTACAGTAATGCTGGTCAAACTCTCTTTTCCACCAGTATTATATCATTTAGGAAATAAATAAATTGTTATTATTAGCTCTACTTTTTTTCCTGGCAGTCTTTTTTTCTAGGATTGTTCTTGTAGTTTGCTTATTTTACAAGTTCAGTTGTCTCTCCATATCGTAATGTGCTGGAGTGGAGAGAATGGCCTTCATCTAGGGTCAAATTCTATCTACCTTTCTCACTAGTGATGTGACCTTGCATAAATTATCTAATGTTCAGGAGCTTCAGCTTCCCCACACTAATGGGCCTACTACAGCCTTCCTCACAGAGAGTGATGGGTCAATCTTGTCTCAGTTTGGCTATGGTGCCAACTGTTTGGTCAAACACCAGTCTAGATGTTGCTGGAAAGGTGTTTTGTAGATAGGATTAGCATCTATAATCAATGGCTTTTTTTTTTCTTTTTGTGGTAGGCGGGTCTCTCACTGTTGTTGCCTCTCCTGTTGCGGAGCACAGGCTCTGGATGCGCAGGCTCAGTGGCCATGGCTCACGGGCCCAGCCACTTCGCAGCACGTGGGATCCTCCTGGACCGGGGCACGAACCCATGTCCCCTGCATCGGCAGGCGGACTCTCAACCACTGTGCCACCAGGGAAGCCCTATAATCAATGACTTTTCAGTAAGGGAGACTAGCCTCAATAATATGTGTGGCCCTCAACAAATCCAAGGAAAGCCTTGAGAGTAAAAGCAGGTATCCCAGAGAAGAAGGAATTCTGTCTCAAAAGTGTAACATAGAAATCCTGATGGAATTTTCAGCTTGTCAGTTTGCCCTACAGATTTTGGATTTAGCAGCCCCCAATCACATGAGCCAATTCCTTTAAAATATATATATATAATTAGATCTCTCTATATCTACCTATCTATATCTATCCATCTATATCTATCTATCTATCTATCTATCTATCTATCTATCTATCTATCTATCTATCATCTCTTTGAGTTCTGTTTCTCTAGAGAATCCACAGGAGTTAAGAGAAATAGTGGCATATTGGAGGCATTAATAAATGTTTATTATTATTTTTAATTTGTATCTCTCCATGTTGCAGTAGATGGAGTAATGTACAAAGGAAGAGTTCCTTGTGGATTCCCATATTTCATCCCCCTTATTTGGTCACATCTGTTGACCATGTTCTTAGTCCTTTTTCCTATTCCAAGGGTGGGTGGTGGTAGAGATTCAGCAGGTTTCAATATATTACAGACAATGGAGATGATTATCATTGACATGAGCAGCCAAATTGGGGATCAAGTTATAATCATTCTGTGAAGGGAACCTGAAAGCAATTGCTGGAGATAGATGGGCAGAAAGGAAGCACTTCTCCTGAAATCATACCAGTACCATAATGATGATGGTGCTGTTGTTTCCCCTTTGAAGTTATGTCTCTGATTATCCACATCTGCCTTCTAACGGGCTTGTCAGCAGCGTTTGCACACTGAAGAAGTCAAGGGTTGGTTGTTGGTTCTGGATGTGGATAGAAGGATCACTTCATGTTGGAGAAACTGGAAGTGCATGGATTGAAAAATAGTAGCAATTTTCTGCATCTGTATGGTTTTTGCACCGTAAGAAGTGATTTTCATTTCTTTATGTTGCCTCACTTTTATAAGTAGTGCGTTGCTATCTCCATTTAGATATGAAATCATGGAGGCTCTAAGACTTGGGGGTTTCTCTGTGCAAGTCTTCCCAGCAAGTCAAATGCAGAGCCTGGGTCTGTCTGGTTTTAAGACAGTCCCTTTATCTCTGCAATAGCCATCTCTATCCTATCTGTGCAATCCAGAAGGTTGCAAAAATCACTGGCATCAGAAACTCTTCTTTGATCTTCCCTCCTATGGTGAGTGGAGAAGCCTAATGATTAGAGAGAAACTCTTGGGGCATGGGGCCCTTCAATGTTGGAACCATTGCAATGTGACTCAGGGCAGGAAGGAGGGGGTGGAGTTGGCAGGAAGGATAGGGACCAACAAATGCATAATATGCCTAAATTTATTAGTGCTCAAGAAATGAGGTCAGTTACATGAGGAGCAGGACTATAAATTTTTTTAATGTGGACCAGACAAGAATTTTTGGAAAGAAATTAATTCTCTTGGTGGCGAGGCACATTTAATTTTATACATCCCAGAGATGCTCAAACTCTAATGCTTTTGGGGGCCAGAAGATAAGTGAATGTGCTGGCTGTGTACAAGATAGTGGAGAGTCAAGGCTACACTGGAGAACTGGGGAGTCCAACCAAACATGACATCTACAGGTCAAGTTATTGAGGACATGGTGTTCCTATCTCCATCTCTAGGACCAAACAGTTCTATCCTTCCTGGTCATAAGGCAAGAGCTCAGGTTCACACTCCCTGGGGAAACTGGAAAACCACCAGCTGGAGCCCAGCTCTCCCCTCCAAGTGGGAAAGGGAGACGAGCCTATGACATCGAGGGAAGTATGGTGTCTGGGGCCCCTCTCAAATGGGAAGAAGTTCAGGATCTAAGTAATGGATGAGGTGCCCAGAATCCCAGAGGAAGATATGATATTTTGAAGGATTTGAAAAGGAAGCAGCAGGAAAAAATCAGAGGTCAGAGCTATCTTCAAACAGGGAGGGAGCCCACATGAGTTGCTAGCAATTCACAGTACAGGTTTGCAGTGGAGCCTGTGTCTAAAGAAGTCTGAACTCTGAATTCCTAACTTAAGCAGACCGTGGACCAGAACATCATAAGGTGGGCCTCCTGTGCTACCTGACCTGGCTGACTCTCCAAAGTGACTTATCCTTTTGCCAATTTTGGTTTTCAATGAATAATCTTTGATTTCAAAAGTATTCTTCACTGAATTTAAATACTTGGGTTTTCAACTTTTTGTTTTCCATGAATAACTTCCCTCGATTTATCTGAAGTCACATAGATGTTAACTAAGGGACAATGGTTGTGCCTGTAAATGCTGATGGGGGGAATACAGTGCTGATCTAAAAGGGGAAAGGCTCAAGTTCATTCTTTGAGAAGAACTACCAGAAAAAAATCCATTTTCATTAGTCAAGGGACTACTACATGGAGTTGGGGATTTGGCAGTGATCACAAAAGGCCCGTCTTCCCGGCGGCACTGGTGGAGCGGGAGGTTGGGAGACACCAGTTTGTGTGTGGAAGCCCATGAATTCATGTGACATTCTATTTACACTGCTGGAGAGAGTGGTCTCTTAAACTCAAATTTGGCTAGAAGCTTAGGATTCTTTGGTAGGCTCATCTTGATATAACTGTGATGAATCAGGGACCGCTTTGAACTTTTAAATGAGAATTATTAGTCACTTATTTGTCTTTTCACTCATTTGGCAAACAGTTATCAACCACCCACTGCATGGCAGGCTGTGTCCTAGGCTTTAATTAAAGCAATTCACAAAATAAACAAAGTTCTGCTCTTCCAGAATGTATGTCCCAAAGGATTGGGGCAGACCACAGAGGTCAATTGAACAAAGACCGTATTTCACCAGTTCTTAGATGTGCATTTTTAAAGTTGCAATAATAAGAACTGGAAATATGTCTGCATACTTACATATACACACACTCAATGTATCCTGGTACCTATAACAACCACAAACAAACAAGCAAATATGACTCTGCTTTGTAGTAATTACTGATTTCAATGGTATAATTACTCCCACTACAGCCAATTTTAAGCTACCAATGTGATGTCACCACTGAATATGGAGTTGGGAACAGGTACAATAAATGCAAGTAACATCAAGAGCATAGATAATAATAAAATGTAGTAAAATATTGAAGGTGTTATGAGTTTTTTATATTTGTTACCTTTATTTTTAATATTATTTATTTAACTTTAAGTTTATATAATTTAATTTTAATAACAGCTGTGCTAACAATGGGCTCACAGAGTGTCTGGAAATTTAAAAATGAGATCTCATGAGCCAGTACGGCTGTGTCTGGCATGCCACTGACACACATACATACACACACATGCACAGTCACATGCATACACACATACATGTACATTTTGGGAATCATGTGTGTGCACTGACTGAAAACTCCAACTCCAGTCTGGGTGGTTGTTCTTGTTTTTTCCCATTCCATCTTTATTTATTTTTATTTATTTAATTTAAAAAAATTGAAATATAGTTGATTTACAATATTGTACTAGTTTCAGATGAACAGCATAGCGATTCAGGTTTTTATTTTTTGCAGATTATATTCCATTATAGTTTATTACAAGATATTGGGTATAATTCCCTGTACTATACAGTAATTCCTTGTTGCTTATCTATTTTATGTATGGTAGTTTATATCTGTTAATCCCATATTCCTAATTTGTCACTCTCCTCTTCCTCTCCCCCTTGGTCATCGTAAGTTTGTTTTCTATGCCTGTGAGTCTGTTTCTGTTTTATATATAAATTCATTTGTATTATTTTTTATATTCCTCATATAAGTGATAGCATATACTGTTTGTCTTTGTCTGACATTTCACTTAGTATATGATATTCTCTAGGTCCATCCTTGTTGCTGTAAATGGTAAGATTTCATGCTTTTTTAGGCTGAGTAATACTCCATTGTATATGTATACCATATCTTCTTCAACCAATCCCTGTTCCATGTTTAAATTTCCCTTCTTCCTTAGTGAGAAGCCTGGATACAAACAACCTCAATGACATATTAGTCATTTGCTCAATCTTATTATACATCTAAAGTAGTTTTAAAATTGCTTTACCCACACCATTAAGCAAAACAAATCTACTAAGAGGAATTCAGTTGTTCCCCAGTCCTCAACCACATTTAAGACTAAGAGTACACAGTGACACACTGTGTCAGTTACTCAAATTAGTTATCCACCTACTGAACCCCATCAGTATTCATTTTAAATACATTTGGGTTTATTTATTTTAGTTTATTTTCTGCTTTAGGTTTTCTTTCCTCCTTTCCATCCTCGTTGATTTAAGATTATTTTTAAAATATGTAGAAAATAAACTTTCTTCTGAAAGTCAAATCTATGCAGAAGGTTTACTCAGAGAAATGTCACCCACTCCTGTATTTCCTCCACCCTGTATTCCCTCTGCCAACATCAGTACTTTCTGCTTTATCCTTCCTGGGTTTCCTTTTGTAAAGTTAAGCAGGTATATGTTTCTTAATTCCTCTTCTTTTTTACACAAAGGATATATTTTTTGCATGTTGCTTTCATCATTTAACATTATTTCCGGGAAATCACTCCATATCAGTTGTTAGAGCTCCTCCTCATTCTATTTTTCCAGATGCATAGTACTCCATTGTATCTATGTATTATACTTTATTCAACCAATATCCTATATTTGGACATTTAAGTAGTTTCTATTATTTTTAATTATAACTAAAGCAATGGATAATCACATGCACATGTAACTTCATATTGTTGAAAGTGTATGTTTGGGGTAAATTCCTAAATGTGGGTTGATGTGCTTATGTTTTATGTTTAGGTTATTTTGTTAGGTATTACCAAATTTCCCTCTCTTGGAGTAGCAGCACTTTGCATCCCCTCCAGCATTGAATGAGTGTACTTGTTCTTCCAAAGCCTATCATATTTCTATGCTTAAAGTGAAAAATAAAATTTCAAATGGCCTGGATTTGAAATCTGGGAGTCTTGGATTTGAGCCAAACCTCTGATTTTTACCACTTGTTTGAGTTTAGGAACTCCCCAGTTTCCTTATGTAGAAAATGGAGATGGTGGTTGCAGGATTAAGGAGAGGGTGCAACGTATCAGACAAAGCTTTGGAACCTGAGAAGATGTGTACAAAGGTTGCTTGCTTATACTGTGCTTTTGCTTGCTTTACATTAATCTTGATTAAGATAAGCTTCAAAAACAAGAACTCTGGCAACTCAAGGTTCCAAGTAGACAGGAATCTCCTTCCTTATGGTTTTACTATCTGTGGACCATAGGGCTGCCAGATAAAATACAAGACACACAGTTAAATTTGAATTTCAGGTAAACAATGAATAATCTTCAGTATAACTATGTCTCGAATATTGTATAGGGCATACTTATACTCAAAATGTACATATATATATATATATATATATATATATATATATATATATATATATATATATTTTGCCTGAAATTCAACAGGGCACTCTGTATTTTTATTTGTTAAATTTGGTAACCCTATGAAGGGGATGAGAGAATAAAGATATCTAAGTGAAATGTCCTGTCCTTGGTCCAAGAGGGTTAAGAATCCAAATTCAATATCCATCAATAGATGACTAGATAAATAAAATGTGATATATACATGTATGCAGTGGAATACTATTCAGCTTTAAAAGTGAATAAAATTTGCAGCCATGCTACAACATGGATGAATCTTGAAGATATTATTCTAAATGAAAGAAACCAGACAGAAAAGGTTACATATCGTATGATTCCATTTATATGTGGTACTTAAATTAGTCAAATTCACAGAGACAGAAAGAAGAAGGTGTGGTTGCTAGGGGCTGAAGGAGTGGGGAACAGGGAGTTATCGTTGAAAAGTGATGGAGTTTCAGTTGGGGATGATGAAAACATTTCTGGAGATGGATGGTGGTGATGGTTGCACAACAGAGTGAATGTACTTAATGCCATAAAATTGCACACTTACACGTGGTTAAATGGTAAATTTTATGTATATTTTACCATAATAAAAAAATTCAGTGTGAGTTACTTGCCCTTTCTGGTTCTCAGCTTTCCCATCCACGAAATGGACCACTAGACCAGTGAGGAAAGATGGAAATAGAGTGTCCTTGTCTGCTTCAGAGTCATGCATGGTCTTGTTGAAAATACGAGCTCCTCACTCACCCCCACCCCTGCATCTGGGCTTTTAATTCAGTACAATTCAGATATGGTCAGGGAACTGATAGTTTTAATAAGCTCCTCAGGTACAATGTAAGCAGCAAGAGAGTCTCATTCACCAGAAGAATCTCGGCACTTTAACAAGGACTTCAGGAGCTGACATAATTAATGGATCTCACTGAGTTCCTGTATTCACACCAAGCATCCTCCTTCTGGAAGAAATATCTTTAGATGTTTTTTTTTTTTTTTTTTTTTTTTTTGCTGTATGCGGGCCTCTCACTGCTGTGGCCTCTCCCATTGTGGAGCACAGGCTCCGGACACACAGGCTCCGCGGCCATGGCTCGCGGGCCCAGCCGCTCCGCGGCATGTGGGATCTTCCGGGATCGGGGCACGAACCCGTGTCCCCTGCATCGGCAGGCGGACTCTCAACCACTGTGCCACCAGGGAAGCCCATCTTTAGATGTTTTTGAAAAAGTTCAAAGCCATTGGAAATCAACCTAAACAGAAACTCAAAGGCTTAAATAAAATATGTCTAGGTTGATTTCCTGCACTGGCATAGATTTTATTAATCTATTTTTTCCCTTGCATCTTGCAACTTTCCTCTCATATACTTTGCATATTTCCCCCCATGAAGTTTTTGGCTTTAACTTTGAACTTTGCTCTTTGAGAAACATCACCACACAATATTGATCTTTGTCTTATTTGTCCCTTTTATCGGAGAAAGAATGTAATTTCCGACAAGGTGTTAATCTGTAGATTAAAGGGGATTTCAAATTGTCTTTAGAGAAAAGGTCTATACTATTCATTACTGGAAGGAAGAAAGAACAACAAATTTTCAGACTTTTAAAAGTCACTTTTCACACACACACACACACAAAAGAATCCCTGTCTGCATTTTGGAACTCCAAAGTTGTCTCACTGGTTCATATTAAAACACTTAATAAAATAACTACCGTATAGGCTTCCATGGTCCAAAATGGGTAATCAAAGCAAGCTGCCCCATCCAATAGACCTTCCTTCCTTGTTTTACAGGATCTAACATTGTCTGCCCTGCTTGGTCTATAAACAAGGCTAATGAGGTCAACCTGGAAGTAAAAATTCCAAAGGCGCTGCTAATTCTATCATTCATCACTGAAAATAATCAGAAAAACCCGTTTGTTAAGAACTTAAATGACTCTGGGAAAGGAAGTATATGATATAATTGTTTACACTAGTGAGTGGGTGTAAAATAAGTTTTTCTCAAGGGCAGGTGGAGAGGGAGCTGGGAATGTTTGTAGCGTGTAAGAATATCAATTTTGGAGACAGATTTTGCTCAACTTTTGGCTCTGCCTTTACTAATTGTGTCATTTTAATAAAACTACTCAACCTCTTTGTAAAAAATAGATAAAAATCCCTGTAGCTGATGCCACAGGTACAAAGGTAGATGGTGATGATGATAATAATAATAATAATAATAATAACAACAGCAGCAGATATTATTTAGATGGCAAGTCCTTATGTAGTCACTACTCTGTGCCAGATGCAGTTTGGAGAACTTCATATTTAATAAGCAAATTTCCCTTACTACCCCATGAAGAAAGTTCAGCTTTTATTACTATTTCACAGATGAGGAAATTGAGGCACACTATGAGGATTAAGCAGTGTCACTAGAATAAGAGCTCCCTGAAGGTAAGGACTTTTTCTCCTGCTCTGTTTTCTTCACTGCTCTGACCTCAGTCCTTAGAACAGTTCTTGGTACCTAGTAGAGGTTTAATAAAGCTCACTGAATAAATGCATGCATGAGCACCCAGTAGAGGACTTGTCATATGTTCGGTGCCCAATAACTGGCTGGCCCCTTCCACCCAATGTCTACAGTGCCCCGGTTGGCAGGTATTTGTTGAGTGGTTACTGTGTGCCATGCACAGACCTAAGTCTTTTACATTTATTACTTCATTGAATTCTCACTGTAATTCCATGCAAGCGGTACCATTATTTCTCCCATTTTGCAGACATGGACACTGAGGCCCAGAGAGATCCTTACTTGCCCAAAATCATACTCTTTTTTTTTTTTTTTTTTTTTTTTTTTGCGGTATGCGGGCCTCTCACTGCTGTGGCCTCTCCCGCTGCGGAGCACAGGCTCCGGACGCGCAGGCCCAGCGGCCATGGTTCACGGGCCCAGCCGCTCCGCGGCATATGGGATCCTCCCAGACCGGAGCACGAACCCGTATCCCCTGCATCGGCAGGCGGACTCTCAACCACTGCGCCACCAGGGAGGCCCCAAAATCATACTCTTAATCAAAGACACAGCCACGACTCAGAATCAGGTCCTTTTGACCTCAGATTTCATGTTCTCCATTACCATGCAGTGATACAGCAAAGTTCTTATTTTTGAGATTTAGAAAATCAAAAAGAACTTGATAGAGACGACAGAGACACACATGGCTCAGCATTTATGGGAGAAAATGTTTAGCTACTTATCAATTTGATAACAGTAGTTTCTCTCCCTTTTCTTTCTGCAGCTCAGCTCTGACTTCAACACCGAGCCCACTAATGACTACGCGTGGTCCCTGCATAAAGTACCAGGCTCTTCACAAAGTCACCACCACTCACTGGCATGTTGCTGGTGGTCAATAGACATTTGCTGTGTGAATGGGCCTATTCAGTGACCTGATTTCTCAGTTTCTCCACATGCAGCCAATGTGAAGTTATGTTAGCCTCTAAAGTATCATGTGCATCTATCAGTGTGAGCAGGACAGGACCTTGGGGACAGCAGGATTTTTAAAATTAGCATTTGTTAGAAGAATGACAAGTTTATAAACTCTCAATATTCAAATGTGTAGTGAGAGTAATCAAGTTCTTTCATTTATTCATTTATTTTGTATTTATTGACAAACAATACATTTCAGATTCTATGCTTCATAGTAGAAATAGAATAAAATATTATCCTTGTCATCTACTTGCTTAGAGCTATTGTGAGAAACAGTTATCAAAATAATCAACTTTATAAAAAGGCCACAAAATTGAACTTAAAAGAAAAAGAACTTTTAAAAACCCTAAAAAGGAGGCATGTATATACTGTGATAGAGTCCAACAATTCATTTCCTATTTCTTCATGAAACTTCCTCCTAATTGTATTTTTAAAGCACTTTCTGGGCAATAACTCATTAATACCCAGAATGGTTGGATTAAGACCATCTAGAGAACATTTCCAGCTCTGTATTCTGTTGATTGTGCTCGCAATTAATTACACAAAAGAGGAGGAATTGCAATCGGATTCAATACTTTGGTAAAAAAATTTTTAGATATTAAGATATATTTCCCCTATCTGAGCATCTGACCAGCCAACCAAATATCTCTCCATCTGTCAGCCCGTCCATCCATCCATCCATCCTTCCATCCATCCATTCATCCATCCTTCCATCCATCCATCCCATCCACCTAACTGTTCATCCATCCATCCATTTTATAAAGCAAGAGACTGAGGCCAGAAGAGATGAAGTGAATAGTGCCTGGCACATAGTGAATTTGCAATAACCACTAGCTATTATTATTCTTCACTTCTTCAGTCAGCTTTTACTGTGTATTGCCGATTACTGTGCTAAACCCTGAAGATGCAGAAATACACCCAGAGCTGGGAAGCAGATATGCAAGAACTTAGAGATAGTAGAATAAGTTCAATAAGGAGAGGCATCTGTACTTAATGAAGGGTCTTCAGAAGACCTAAGTCCTTCTACTTCTCTAATACAATAGACTTACTTATTTTCTGACAAGCCTACCAGGCTTTGGTACTAGGAAGAGCTGCCCTTATCCTTTATTGCTCACATGATCTTTGGCCTCATTTCCTTCATCTGTGCATTCCATTCTGGAGGCTCTAGAGGAGAACCCATTACCTTGTCTTTTCTACCTTCTAGAAGCTGTCCTGATTCCTTGGCTTATGGTCCCTGTTCTCCATCTACAGTGTCAGCAGTGATAGCTTGAGTCCTTACATTACCTCACTCTCTTCCTTTCCTGCCTTTCTTCCATTTGTAAGGACCCTTGTGATTACATTGAGGCTACTCAGAAAACCCAGCATAATCTTCCATCTCAAAGTCCTTAATTTAATCACATCTGCAGAGTCTCTTTTTACCAGGTAAGGTAACATATTCCCAGTTAGTGGGGGATTAGGTCACGGATATCTTTGAGGGGCCATTAATCAGTCAACCTCATTGAGTAACACCACATGAAGTATCAATAAGTCACAAGGGACAATTGGGAGGAAATGGTAAATATCCAAGTGTGAGAGAAAACAGTGACAGCTGGGCTTGGAAGAAGTGGGGAGTTTGGACATTCATGGGTAGAAAGTGAGACACTGGGGCAGAAGAGCAAAGTAAGAGAGACGTTCAGGGTGAGGTGAGGTGGTAGGGGAGAGCCACCCTACAGGGCAAGTGCCTGGACTGGCTGAAGATAGATGGAGGGAGGACAGAGCACACCTGAAGGACAAACAACAGGATGATACAGGATGAGAAAGTGGTTGCAGGTGTAAGAAAGAGAAAGCATCATGGGAGGGATATAACTGCATTTGGTTCAGTAACTGGGTTTTAACGGACACCTTCAGGAAGACACGTCACCCCTCCTCTCACACTCAGCAGGGAGGCCCCAACCGGTAAATCATAGTAACACAAGTGCAAAGGGAGAGAGGAGGCATTAGCAAAGGAGGCCTCTGTGGTCACTTTCACATTGAAAACTAATGACAGAGACAGAGGTTGGAACTCAAAAGAGGAGAACGTGGAAACAAAATTCATTTTGACATGAAATTGCAGATGGGAAACCAACCAAGCACATATTTCTATTTCAACAGATAGAAAAGGAAGAGCCTGTCTAAACTCGGGCTGTGTGGAGACCCTCAAGCCATGGCCTCCTGTTAGGGGGCCTGGAATTAGTATTCCAAGTGTCATAAAATGATTATGGGACCTACATTCCATCTCTGATAATCTGTGCAACCTTGTTCAAATAATTAAATCTCCCAGGGCCTCAGTTCTCACCTGGAAAATGGGGGTAATGGTATCTAACTCACATGGCTATTGTGAGGATTAATGAGGTTAAATGAGAGAACATATGTAAAGGGCTTATCATGTTATTGGACATATAACACATGACAGTTGACACGTAGTCAGAGCCTGACTACACTTCCTTACGCTGTATGATTACTCTTCTATTCTTTCTGGGTCCCTTCATCTCTTGCTTGTTCTGGTAACAGTTTCCTTAATTATGTGTCATGTAATTTATACCAGTGCAGTGTACAACTCCTTTCCCCTCCACCCAGTAAAATACTGGATCATCTGGTGAAAAATCTTCAGAAGCTCTTTGTTGCCTTCAGGTTAGACATACGAACTTCTCGGCCTATTATTCAAGGTCCACCACTGTTTGACCACAGCCTTCTTTTCCTACTCACTGCTCCCTAAACATGAATCTTTGACTTCAGCCTAACAAATAAATCCCTGTTGGGATCCCCTCTCACTCCAACCCCCATCCTGCCATTAAGTCAGTCTTGTTCTAATCTTTGGTCACACCTTGATCTCTGTCTGGAATGTCTTCTTCATCAAGTCATTCCACTTGTGATGTAGGCTGACAGAAAAGGAGAAGAGGAAGGAGGTTATTAGTGATGAAACCAACAATGACAGGAGAAACAGCAGGCGGTGTATGGGGGCATATGCTGGTGGAGATAAGGATAGAGGGAGCTGTTTGGGTGGAGGAGAAAGAGTAAGAACAGATTAAGAAAGCGGGAAATTATTATCTTAAAGGAAGATGGAAAACCTTCATGTTGAAGTGGTGGAGATTGAATGGAGATGGGTGAGATATAGATAAGTCACCATTTCCAGGCCCAATAATCCATGAAATAAAGGGAGATGGAAGAGGACATCAGAAGCATCTAAATTCCTTGAGATGGCAGGAGATGTCTGCAGTCATCTGGCCCCTTCCTGCTCGGTCAGCCCACCTCACTTTACCTTCCGTGACACACGGCTGCCTATAGCCTCCCCCGACTCTGGTTACCCACACCCTGTGTTGTTCACTGCTTTAAGTTACTCATGGTCTTTTTCTCATCATGGAACACTCTTTCCCTGATTTGTCTGTCTCTCATACATTAAAATGTAGCTCCAAGAGCAATCTCCAAGAAGCCCTATTCAATGGATGCAGCTTTCCGTCCCCCTTCCCTCCCTTCCATCTCTGTACTAGCTCTGCCCCTCCTTGCATATCTATTGTTACAAGCATCCTTCTTTCTGCACTCTATTTATTCACTTGTCATTAGCTCCATTACTGTAAACTGTCAAGTGTAGGAGATGTGGTTTACTTACTTATAAATGTTCAGTGCTTATTCTATCATGTAGTAGATTCCCAGAAACATTTATTAAGCTAAATCAAGTATCTTAGGAAGAGTTGTTGACATGGTAGGTAAGGAAACAAAATGAGAAACTTTAAGGTAAAACTCTAAGAATGACGGTGGTTTTAGTACATAAAAGGAATGGAGGTGAACAGTGCAGTGGGTATAAAAAATATTGTTGCCTAGATCAATAGAAAATGTTTAACAAAAACCATGTAATGGCCCCAGACAATCAGAAGCTATAAATCAAGAATGATTGCTGATGATTTTGTGTAAGTCAAGCTATCATTATGATTAGGATCTAAAGGTGTTGCCATTTCACCCAAGTCCTGAAAGATAAGAAGGGAAGCAGTGTGGCAAAGAAGTAAGAGAAAGAACCTTCTCAACAAGACAGTTCTTTTGTGTCTGGTAGCTTTTGCCATATAACAAACCAGCCATAAATAACAAACATGTGTTATTCCTCACAAATCTTTGGGCCAGCTGGGTGGTTTTCTGCTCAGGGCTGGCTGGGCTTATCTCTCTTCAGCTGGCATAATGGAGGGTCTACTGTGGTTCCATTCAGATGTATAGTGGCTGGTAGAATGCTTGGTTCAAGGGTCCTCAATTGGTTGCCTCATTTCTCCTTCCATTGTGTCTTCTTCTAGGAGGCTGGTTTGGGCTTCTCCTCATGGTAGTCTCAAGGTTCCAAAGAGCAAAAGAAAGAGAAAACCCCAGTGATCAACTAACTGCTTATATCACAAGTTCTATTGTCTTGCGGCCAAAGCAAATTTCAAAGTCAATGAGACAGGGGGCTGAGGGTAAGAGAACAGGGAGATGTGAATCATTCGGGAGCAATTACAACAACAGTCAACCACACTTTGGGAAGTCCTCATGGGGAACGCAACCCTTTTTGGAGAGCGTCAATCTGGTGTGATGGAAGTGAGAGAGGAGTGAGGGTCATGAGGTGAGGGTGGAAAAGCAAGTGTGAAGTAGGACCATGTGCTTTGATTTGCCAGGCCAAATGTAAGTGGAAGTGATATGACTTCCAGGCCAATCAACTAATTGCCCATGTGAGATTCAACCACCCAATTTTCTCCTACCTTAGCAATAACAGACAGAAGAAAAGGTTGAACCATCACATGGAGGAAAGCTAATAGAATGAGTCACCCAGACCCTCAGGGCACTTTGTGTGAAAGATAAATATGTCTTTGTTGTTTAAAGCCTTTCAGTCTTGGAGACTGTTTGTTATTACAGCATATCCTAATCCTTGCTGACTAGTATAGAAGTGAAAATCATAGATCAGTTAAAACCACAGAGACAGATGACCTAAAGAAAGCAGGAAAGTGTGTCCAGGACTGAGTCTGGGGTAATTGCAACATTTACAAATTAGGGAGAAAGAGAGAAGCTTGCAAAATAGCCATTAAAAAGATAAATCTTTTGGGGGGCAGAGTCAAGATGGCAGACTAGGAGCACGCAGAATTTGCGTCTCCACACAACTAGGGCACCTACCAGGCACCAGTGGGGGACAATGGACACCTAAGGGGATGGGAGGAACCCTCAGTGACAGGGTACGACATGGGGTATGGGGAGGAGTGAAAGGGGAGGAGAAGTGGAGGTGGGATGGGACTGGTGCCCCTGAGGGGTGGCTGGGGGAGGGGAAGGGATCCCACGCTTGAAGGGGGAAATTCAGGGGCCACTGGGAGGGCAGAGAATCGGAAGGTAGTATGGCCAGTTTTCCCCTGCCTGCTTGGGTCCCCAGGAGCCTGCTGAGATCTGGGCTTGATCCTCTGCCCACTGAGGCCCCCTCCAGCTGTGCCAGTCCTGAGGCAGTGGGAGGGAGGGAAGGGGGAGCAAAAGTAAAGTACAGAGCTACAGGACTGGCACCCCTGAGTGGTGGCTGGGGGAGGGGAGGAGTTCTTACACAAAGTGGGACCCACCCATGGTTAGGGGTCCAGCAGGGATGGGTGAGACCCTGGGGGAGACCCATGGCTGGGGGTCATGGAGGAACAGAAGGGAATGCAGCCAGCACTTTCCCTGTCCACTTAGGCACCAGGGAGCCTGTTGGGCTCCCAGGCCTAATCCTCTGTCTTCGGAGCTTCCCTCCTACTGAGCAGAGCCCAAGCCCCGCCCCTACATCCCCACCCAGGGCCCCACCTCTACACTCGGAGACCCCCTCAGAGACCCCCTTCAACTGCGCTGGACCTAAACCACACCCACAAACCCTCACCCAGGGCCTTACCTCCAAACTCCTGAACTCCACACTCTGGAGGCCCTCCTTTGGAGGTGCTGCCTCTCCCCTTCTGCACACAGGTCCTAAGCAGAGGCACTGTCCCACATTTGAACGTCACCCCCCACTCACCTAGGTTCTGCCCCAACCTAAACTTCTCCCCTGCCTAGTTCCACTCCCACCTAAACTCCACCCCCATAGCCAAGTTTTTTTTTTTTTTTTTTTCTTCTGTTGTGGTTTTATTTTACCTTGTTGGAGTTGTTTCAATTATATTTTTATTTTTCCTAATTTTTTTATCTTTCTAATTTTATTTTGTTTTTATTCTTTGTTATTGTATAACTCCTTTTTTTTTTTTTTTTTTGCCATGCTACACTGCTTGTGAGATCTTGGTTCCCGGGTCAGAGGTCAGGCCCAAGCTCCTGTGGTGGGAGCTCCCAGTCCAAACTACTGGACTAAAAGAGAACCCCAGATCCCAGGGAATATTAATCAAAGTGAGGTCTCCTGGAGGTCCTCATCTCAGCAACAAGACCCGGCTCTATCCAACTGCCTGCAAACTCCAGTGCTGGACACCTCAGGCCAAACAACCAGTAGGACAAGAATACAGCCTCAGCCATAAAAAAAAAAAAAAAGAAGGAAACGACAAAAAAAATATGTTACAGATGAAGGAACAAGGTAAAAACCTACAGATCAAATAAATGAAGACAAAAGAGGAAACCTACCTGAAAAAGAATTCAGAGTAATGATAGTAAAGATGATCCAAAATCTTGGAAACAGAATGGAGAAGATACAAGAAACATTCAACAAGGATCTAGAAGAACTAAAGAGCAAACAAACAGTGATGAACAACACAATAACAGAAATTAAAAATACTCCAGAAAGAATCAATAGCAGAATAACTGAGGGAGAAGAACGGATAAGTAAGCTGGAAGATGAAATGGTAGAAATAACTGCCAGGGAGCAGAATAAAAAAAAGAATGAAAAGAATTGAGGACAGTCTCAGAGACCTTGGGGACAATGTTAAACACACCAACATTCAAATTATAGGGGTCCCAGAAGATGAAGAGATAAAGAAAGTGTCTGAGAGAATATTTGAAGAGATTATAGTTGAAAACTTCCCTAATATGGGTAAGGAAAGAGTCAATCAAGTCCAGGAAGCACAGAGAGCCCCATACAGGGTAAACCCAAAAGAGAAACATGCCAAGAAACATATTAATCAAACTATCAAAACCTAAATACAAAGAAACAATATTAAAAGCAGCAAGGGAAGAACAACAAATAACATACAAGAGAATCCCCATAAGGTTAACAGCTGACCTTTCAGCAGAAACTCTGCAAGCCAGAAGGGAGTGGCAGGACATATTTAAAGTGATGAAAGGGAAAAACCTACAACCAAGATTACTCAGCAAGGATCTCATTCAGATTCAATGGAGAAATCAAAAGCTTTACAGACAAACAAAAGCTATGAGAATTCAGCACCATCAAACCAGTTTTACAACAAATGCTAAAGGAACTTCCCTAAGCGGGAAACCAAGAGAAGAAAAAGACCACAAAAATGAACCCAAATCAACTAAGAAAATGGTAATAGGAAAATACATATCAATAATCACCTTTAATGTAAATGGATTAAATACACCAACCAAAAGACACAGACCCACTTCAGACCTAGGAACATATACAAACAAAGTGAGGGGATGGAAAAAGGTATTCCATGCAAATGTAAATCACAAGAAAGCTGGAGTAGCAATCCTCATATCAGATAAAGTAGACTTTAAAATAAAGAGTGTTACAAGATATAAGGAAGGACACTACAAAATGATCAAGGGATTGATCCAAGAAGAAAACATAACAATTATAAATATTTATGCACCCAACATAGGAGCACCTAAATACATAAGGCAAATGCTAACAGCCATAAAGGGGAAATTGACAGTAACACAATAATAGTGGGGGACTTTAACACCCCACTTACACCAAAAGACAGATCATCCTGACAGAAAATAAATAAGGAAATACAAGCTTTAAATGACACAATAGACCAGATAGACTTAATTGATATTTTTAGGACATTCCACCCGAAAGCAGAAAAATACACTTTCTTCTCAAGTGCACATGGAATATTCTCCAGAATAGATCATATTTGGGCCACAAATCAAACCTTGGAAAATTTAAGAAAATTGAAGTCGTATCAAGCATCTTTGTTGACCACAACTCTATGAGATTAGAAATCAATTACAGGAAAAAAACAATAAAAAACACAAAAACATGGAGACTAAATATGTGCTGCTAAATAACCAAGAGATCACTGAAGAAATCAAAGAGGAAATCAAAAAATACCTAGAAACAAATGACAATGAAAACACAATGATCCAAAATCTATGGGATGCAGCAAAAGCAGTTCTAAAAGAGAAGTTCATAGCAATTGAAGCTCACATCAAGAAACAAGAGAAATCTCAAATAAACAATCTAACCTTACACCTAAAGCAACTAGAAAAAGAACAAAGAAAACCTAAAATTAGTAGAAGGAAAGAAATCATAAAAATCAGAGCAGAAATAAATGAAAAAGAAACAAAGAAAACAATAGCAAAGATCAATAAAACTCAAAGCTGTTCTTTGAGAAGATAAACAAAATTAATAAACCTTTAACCAGACTCATCAAGAAAAAAAGGGAGAGGATTCAAATCAATAAAATTAGAAATGAAAAAGGAGAGATTACAGCTGACCCTGCAGAAATACACAAGCTCATAAGATACTACTACAAGCAACTATATGTCACTAAGATGGACGATATGAAAGAAATGAACAAATTCTGGGAAAAGTACAACCTTCCAAGATTGAACAAGGAATAATTAGAAAATATAAACAGACCAGTCACAAGTAATGAAGTAGATACTCTAATTAAAAATCTTCGAACAAACAAAAGACCAGGACCAGATGCCTTCACAGGCGAATTCTATCAAACATTTAGAGAAGAGTTAACACCCATACTTCTCAAACTCTTCCAAAAAATTGCAGAGGGAGGAACAACCCCAAACTCATTCTACAAGGCTGACATCACCCTGATACCAAAACTAGGCAAATATATATATAAAAAATTATAGATCAATATCACTGATGAACATAGATGCAAAATCTTAAACAAAATACTAGCAAAGGGAATCCAACAACACATTAAAAGGATCATACACCATGATCAAGTGGGATTTATCCCAGGGATGCAAGGATTCTTCAATATACACAAAACAATCAATATGATACACCATATTAACTAATTAATGAATAAAAACCTTATGATCATCTCAATAGATGCAGAAAAAGCTTTTGACAAAATTCAACACCTGTTTATGATAAAAACTCTCCAGAAAGTGGACATAGAGGGAGCCTACCTCAACATAATAAAAACCATATATGACAAACCCACAACCAACATCATTCTCAATGGTGAAAAACTGAAACCACTTCCTCTAAGATCAGGAACAAGACAAGGATGTCCACTCTTCCAACTATTATACAAAATAGTATTGGAAGTCTTAGCCACAGCAATCAGAGAAGAAAAAGAAATAAAAGAAATACAATTGGAAAAGAAGAAGTAAAACTGTCACTGTTTGCCAATGACATGATACTATACATAGAAAATCCTAAAGATGCCACCAGAAAACTACTAGAACTAATCAATGAATTTGGTAATGTTGCAGGATACAAAATTAATGCACCAAAATCTCTTGCATTCCTATACACTAACAACAAAAGATCAGAAAGAGAAATTAAGGAAACTATCCCATTTACCTTCACAACGAAAAGAATAAAATACCTAAGAATAAGCATACCTAAGGAGGCAAAAGACCTGTACTCAGAAAACTATAAAACACTGATGAAAGAAATCAAAGATAACATAAACATGGTGGAGAGATATACCATGTTCCTGGATTGGAAGAATCAATTTTGTAAAAATGACTATACTACCCAAAGCAATCTACAGGTTCAGTGCAATCCCTATCAAATTACCAATGGCATTTTTCACAGAAATACAACAAGAAATTTTACAATTGGTATGGAAACATAAAAGACCCCGAATAGCCAAAGCAATCTTGAGAAAGAGAAATGGAGCTGGAGGAATAAGGCACCCTGACTTCAGACCCTTATCTTTGATAAAGGAGGCAAGAATATACAATGGAGAAAAGACAGCCTCTTCAGTAAGTGGTGCTGGGAAAAATGGACAGCTACATGTAAAAGAATGAAATTAGAACACACCCTAACACCATACACAAAAATAAACTCAAAATGGATTAAAGACCTAATAAATGTAAGGCCAGACACTATCAAACTCTTAGAGGAAAACATAGGCAGAACACTCTATGACATAAATCACAGCAAGATCCTTTTTGACCCACCTCCTAGAGAAATGGAAATAAAAACAAAAATAAACAAATGACACCTAATGAATCTTAAAAGCTGTTGCACAGAAGGGGAAACCATAAACAAGACAAAAAGACAACCCTCAGAATGGGAGAAAATATTTGCAAATGAAGCAACTGACAAAGGATTAATCTCAAAAATATACAATCAGCTAATGCAGCTCAATATCACAAAAACCAACAACCCAGTCCAAAAATGGGCAGAAGACCTAAATAGACATTTCTCCAAAGGAGACATACAGATGGCCAACAAATGCATGAATAGATGCTCAACATCACTAATCATTAGAGAAATGCAAATCAAAACTACAATGAGGTATCACCTCACACCAGTCAGAATGGCCATCATCAAAAAATCTACAAACAATAAATGCTGGAGAGGGTGTGGAGTTAAGGGAACCGTCTTGCACTTTTGGTGGGAATGTAAATTGATACAGCCACTATGGAGAACAGTATGGATGTTCCTTAAAAAAAAAATAGAACTACCATATGACCCAACAATCCCACTACTGGGCATATACCCTCAGAAAACCATAATTCAAAAAAAGATATGTACCACAATGTTCATTGCAACTATATTTACAATAGCCAGGACATGGAAGCAACCTAAATGTCTATCAGCAGATGATTGGATATAGAAGATGTGGCACATGTATACAATGGAACATTACTCAGCCATAAAAAGGAACAAAACTGAGTTATTGTAGTGAGGTAGATGGACCTAGAATCTGTCATACAGAATGAAGTAAGTCAGAAAGAGAAAAACAAATACTGTATGCTAACACATGTATATGGAATTTTAAAAAGCAGTACCGATGAACCTAGTGTCAGGGCAGGAATAAGGGCACAGACGAAGAGAACAGACTTGAGGGCACGGTGGGGAAGGGGAAGCTGGGATGAAGTGAGAGAGTAGCACTGACGTATATACACTATGGAATGTAAAATGGATGGCTAGTGGGAAGCTGCTGCACAGCTCAGGGAGATCAGCTCAGTGCTTTGTGAGGACCTAGAGGGATGGGATAGGGAAGATGGAGGGAGGCTCTAGAGGGAGGGGATATGGGGATATATGTATACATATAGCTGATTCACTTTGTTGTACAGCAGAAGCTAGCACAACATTGTAAAGCATTTATACTTCAATAAAGATGTGAGAAAAATAAAAAAAATAAAAAAGAGCTCCTGAAAATTAAAAACAACAACAACAACAAAGAGATAAATCTTTGGGTGACAACTCCACATCCTAATGTTTTTTTTCTGTAAATTCATGTATGATAAGGACTAACGGTTTTAATTAATATAGAGATACTGCCAAGGGAAGCAAATGCCACCTTTGGGTTTTCCTGGCTCACTTCACACCCTGAAGCTGCGTTTACCAAAGAACCAGTGAAAGGGTGTACAGACCAGTCCACAAACAAGCAAGCAAAACTCTCATGTGAATGCAAATCACAACATCTTTTTATCTAAACGGTGCATGCTTAAGCTGAAGAAAAGGGCAGCAGAGGTATATTCCTGCACTGTTCATACTTTGCGTCTTCCTCCATGTTTTCTTGAGTTTTTCCAGTAATCCCCTGAAGGACACAGGCTTGTATCCCACTGGCCTTTCCAAGTACCCTTCCCATATGTGACTTCTAGTTTAAAGCTGCAGGAGCTAGGAGTCTGGGGGTGGCTTTGTTTCCTGGGGTCATTTGTTGCAGAAAATTTATTTTCTGTTTTCAGAGGTGTCCTGTGAATGTTGAATATCAGCCTTTCCCCCTGTAGCTGATGTCTGCAAAATGTAATTGTAGTCTGTCCTTGTGATTCTCCTGGGCCTGGGGAGAAGCTGCCAGAATTTTCAGCTTTGCTAATTTCTTAGATGGGGGATGTGCTGATCTTCCTTACTCTGTGTCTCCTCGCTGTATAATTTTGTTCTTCTGAGGAACAGCACGGATGGGTATGATCTAGCTCAACTTTGAACCAATCAAAACAGGCTTTGCCAAGCTCTCTCTAATCTGTGTCAAATTTCACATCGAATGTAGGTAGCAAGGGATGATGACACTCCCGAGACATACCTTCCATCCTTCCCTTTGAGTTCCAGTGTCCCAAACAAATCTGGGAGATTTGGCTCTGCAGTTGAAGCTAAACTGGTCCCTTATGGGCAGTTAACTCAAGATCAAGTTTTTAAACTTCAGGATTCAACTTCCTTTGACCTAAACTAGGCAGTAAAGCTGTTTTATCCTCCAGGGTACCCCCGTGGTGAGAGAACTCTGCAGAAGGCTATCTGCATAATATCCTGGATCTCATGATTTCTCTGCTTCGAGTGTTCTCCGACACCATATATAGTCAGCCCTGGCTTGTTCTTTGACAGTCACCCCAAGGACCCCCCTCCTCCAGAAAGCCTCACTGGCACCTCCTCTCATCCCTGTCTGAGTTGGGTGTTCCTCCTCTGTGCTTCCATAGCCCCTGTGGTCTACTGCCTTCATGGAATTCCCCACCCTTTGCTCTAAGTACCCAGAAGGAGCTGCTTGGGTCTACATGCGCTGTGTCCTGGACCAGGTCTTTATGCATCATATCTCATCCAAAGCTCAAGGTCAGTGCCATTGGCCTCTTCATCTTGCAGATGAGGAAATGGAAGGTTGCAGGGATTAAGGAACATGCTCAAGGTCACATGCATGGTTAACAACCGGCACCTTAGATTCAAATCAAGGCAGCCAAACTCTACATGGGCCTCCCCATGACTCCCCTGACTCCATCTAGTCAGGGATATGGCATGTCCATCTTTGTGTCCTGAGCACCCAACAGAGGGCTTGGCGCATGGTGAGAACTCTAGAATTGGCCGGCAGACTGATCACATACAGAAGTAAGCCACGCGCAGGTCTGTCTTGTGGGGCTGCAAGTTCTTTGAGAGTAGGGGCCATAACTATTTTATAACTGATGGCTAGTCATCAGCAAAGACTCTGGTACAGAACAGTAAAATCAAAAAGAACAGCAAACACAACAGTGAGCACTTTCCCCATATGCCAGGCACTACTGGAAGCACTTTATATCTACAACATTTTTAATCTTGACAACAACCCTATGAGGCAAGTTCTCTTATGATGCCTCTTTTATAGATGAAGACCCTGAGGTACAGAGTGGTCAGGTAACTTGCTCAAAGTTGCACAGCTGGAAGGTTGGAGTTCTGATCTATGGTCCCAGTCAGTCTATAGAGGGTAAATGCTTATCATGAAATATAAATGAAATAATGGGTGGGTGGCTTTCTGCACTTGGTTTGATAGCAGTGTATGTTCTTCCTTATCCTTGGGTGTGCTTGGACTAAAGAGTTACTGAAGTGGAAGCTGAGATCCAGGTCCCCTTTCTCACAGTTTCAGCCAAAGTTCCTGCCTGGGCATATGGAAAAGAAGAGAAGCCAGCGTGTTCCCTTCTTGTGTCTTTTAGGCAAAAAAGGCAGCATCATGGTCACAGACACTAGAAAACTACTGCCATACCTCACACGTGGAGGGACAAGAATAGAACTGGGAGGGAACAGAAACTTCTGAGGACCTCACAATGGGAGACATCTTCTCTGGGGAAGATCAAAACAGCACAGTCTACAGAAGTCTCATATATTGCTCAACTTCATCCTCTTTTTATGAAGAAGGAAAATTGGGCCCAGAGAGGGTCTGACTGGGTTTTATCACACAGCAGCTAAGGAATGTTATCAGGAGCACATCTCCAGGTGGGAAGAAAAAGAGTTCAGTTGTACTTGAAAGAGAAATGCAATCAGTGTCTTGAAACTTTGTATGTGTCAAGCACTGTGTTAGACCCTAGAAAAAGCTGATTTCATTTAATCCTCAAACAAACCTAGGAAATCTGGAAGATCACCTTTCAGATGAAGAACCCCAGACTTTGAATCCTTTTGCCCAGGGTCATGCAGCTTGTGTGTATTTGAACCAGGGGATTTTGAAAATTTCTATTTTGTCTAGAGGTTCTTAAATTTCTAAAGGTGGAACAATTATTTGGCATAAGACCAACTGCTCAACATTTGCACTAGCCATAATAAAGAATATTACTCAAAAGGCAATTAATTTAGTGTTGCTATAATGATAAAGAAGACTCCTTCACCTCTTGACTCCTTTTCTTTTTTGAGTATTTCTTTCAAGAGCTAAACACATTGACTGCTTAGTATAGATTAGGATCCTTCACTCAATCTGGATGTCCAGTCCATCTCAAACACAGATGAGGGAGAATACCTTGTTTAATCTCACAAAGCATGCAGTCCAAGAAAACCAGTTGCATAATGGAATGACCAGCCCTGCCCTAGAATTTCTCTCTGTGACTCTGGAGATGCTTAGGGCCCTGGGTCCACTGGGCATGCTCAGAACATGATTTCAGCCATAGTACAGGCTGAAGGTGGGGAAGGAGGGGTGTGGGCTGAGATCACACCTATTGCCCATCTTCTCAGGGCGTCTCTGTCCCCATTCTCCAGGTTGGGACAAGTCCAGCTCCAGTGCAGGAAGAGGTGGATATTCCTGGGCTGGGTTGGTGGGCTCTGGCATTTTCCCAGAGTAGCCAGCTGAGGCAAGAATCCACTCTAAGTTGCCAATTTAGTATGAACTCATAGCAGGAGTGCAACAATCCCCAAAAGTCAAGGAGGGGGGGCAATTTAACTTTATGAGAAAGGAGGAAGGACATTTCTCTTGGCATCATACTTAAATGAACCTAGAGACAGATCTGCTCCAGGTCACTGCTTGAAAATCAAGGTTCTTACTCACATTGTTGTACCATAGGGTGTCTTCAAGCAGCAAGTTGACGGAAATAGTGAAAGAAATGGAATATTCTCTGGAGGGGAAGCAGGAATTTTGAGATATGTTTTCTGTCCACCTCATCCAGGATTTATTGAATATTATCTTCAAATCACTTAACTTCTTCATGTCTCAGATTCCTCAGCTATTGAGAGGAAAGGAATTCATAGGCCCTTTTTGGCACCCCGTAAAGATGTTGCTAGAGGCCCATTAGTTTAAACCTGAAAACATTTGTGATTCTGGTACAGTGTATGATAGAAAAGAAAAGGGATTGGAATTCCCTCATTTATGTAATGAACATTCGCAAACTACCTACCAGGTACAAGGACCTTTTTCTAGGTACTGAATCATTACTTGTATGTTACTTTATGTATTTAAATTATCTTGAGATCTTTAAACATGTCTAGCTCAAGCTGCTGTCTGGCACTCACTTGTTGGAGGGAATTCAGTGCCCCAAATGACATCATCTCTGCCTCTCGCTTTTATCCAATTACAGCAGTAACCTGGATAATATAAAATCCTTTATAAGTCATCAGTCATAGCTGACAGCCTGGGCTGATTTCTTGAAGCACATATTTCCATTTCAGTGAAGTTAGGCTCATGCCAAAAAGCTGCCGGTGCACAAAAGCATCATGAGGAAATTAATCTGTGACCTGTCATCAGTGACAAAGCTATAGACATGAGACACACACCTTCTCCTCCTGTCGCATCCTCTTATTTTGGAAAACTGGTCTCAGGGCTCCATCTTCACATGTATCCCAGGTGATCAGATGTGTGATCACTCCCATTGTCACAGCATCCTTCTCCCACACAGCACGTGTGTGTGCATGCTCCTGGTGACACACTCCTGTGGCTGAAAGCGGGTGTGGTTTAATCTTCATTTTCATCCGAGACCTGCTGTAAAAAGTTGAGTGCTAACCAAGATCTCTGGAACACCACTCATCATTCTCACGGATGCTTTTTTTCCATTAGCGTCATCAACCATTATCCACCATGGAAGATCCAGCCACCTGCCATGGGGCTCAAAGAGTCACAGTGTTTTTCTGATGGGCAACACAACTTCTTGAAAGTTAGTTGTAATAAATTGGATATTCTTTTTGTCCACTCAGCTACAATTATGCTTCTACTGGTGGTCTGAATTGTAGATTAAGGAGCCTTACATTTTTTGATAAAGGTTTGCATCAGAGACTGAATGTAAGTCTTTACAATTGAGCTGAGCAGACAACATTCTAAAATTGCGGTACTGGTTCCAAGACACTTTTCACTCAGATCCTCAAGAAGACAGCAGGTATGCAATCACTCATCCACTTAAGCCTGTCAGGAAGGAAATTGCTTATGAGAGGAAGGGAACTGTTATGTGAATTTCCATAAGATTGCAGGCCAAGACAATAATGTGTCACTACTTTTCAAATATTGGGGAACAAAAAACATCACCACCCTACCATTTCTCTGGCTAAATGCAACCTGCTCTTCTATTTATCCAATTCACTGAAGAAATTGTATTTAGCTGCTTAGAAAATTGCAAGACAATCTATAAGAAATCGTGTATTGCATATTATGTTTTTTTCTGTGGATACTGGCTCATGCTCCATGCATTTGTTTTAGCTCACTCTGCCAGATGGGGTTTGAGCTGTATAGGGAGGAGAGAGGGTGGAGGGAAACATTCTTAATTAGTGGTTTCATTCACCTATTTAGGGAAGGGATTGTGTCCTAAAGTTTTGCTTGCAGTGCGTTGATTCTCCTTTTCAGGTATCAGCGGCTCTTACATTGGGAAATCAGTCTTCCCCACTCCATGGTCTGGGTATTCTGCCCTCTACTAAGAGATGCCAATTAGTTTCATGCTGGTCCATCATAGTACCATATTACCCTGGCCACAATGATTGATTCAGAGTTGGACATACGAGACAAGCAGGGCCAGTCAGGTCTTCATTGGGATTGCTGTATGGGCATCAGGTAAAGAAGTCCTCCTTCCACTAGCATTAGTAAATCAGGAGGCTGTGAGTCCAGAGTTCTGTGTGGCTATCTTATCAACCAGGTGAATAGAACCAGTATGAGAATAAAGCCAAGAAGAGGCAATTAGATCTGAAGGGTGGCGAGAAGGCATAGCCTTGATCATCTCCCTTCTGTACTGACTTTATCAGCCTAGACTGGCTTTAAGCCATACAGAGAACCCACCCTTGGACTCATGGTTGGTTATGAACAGCATACAAAATCAACTCCACCTTCTATTAACATGTTTTGAGTTAGATATCTGTCATTTGCGTATACCACAAAACATTACTTGTGTGCCAGGCAAATGGTTAGACACCATTCTCTCTGGATCTCTCTTAATCCACACAGCATCCACAGGCATGAGAGAACATTGTCCCCATTTTACAGATAGGGAATATCATTCCCATTTTACAGAGGTTCAGAGAGCAGTGAGAACTCACCCATGTTCCCATGACTAGTGATGGTACACCCAGCTTTATACCCAGGCTATCTAAGCTCTCTCCACCCTGCAGAGTGGCTCTCTGAGTCATTTATCCTCACTGTTTTTCAACGTTACCTCAGGAAATCTAACTAAATTGGCACACGTAAACATGGAAAAACCACAAGGAAATGGGAATGAAGCTGCCACAGTACAGGCACACCTTGGAACATGAGCTGTTCTGAAGAGAAACCAGCTTCATTTATGGACATTGACATTAAGTTTCTCCTGGGATTTCTTTCTGTGTTTTACATGAAATTAATGAAAAATGCAACATACATTTTTTGAATTAGATTGGGGTAGCTTCACCAGATCTGTCCTGAGGAGTTATCAGATGAGAAGGAGAAACCATTTGGAACTAAAAACCACTCCTGATTTTCTTCAGTAACTGGATTAAGACAGATTAGGATTAGATTAGATTAGATTAGGAAACAGTTTTCACAGCAACTCATTGATAGCTCTCGGAGGACCTGTCTGTAACTTTTTGCTTTTACCTGATGCCATTTTTCTAGCATCTGGCCAGTAAACATTAATCTGGACATAAATGCTAAAATGGATGTGTAGGCATACATAGCAACCAATCTACTCCCAAGTCTTATGTTAAATAATGATCACAAAAAAAGGATGATAGAAGCTTCTAGATTCTTAAATTGCTCAATGTGCTAATTAGCAGGCTATATTAGGCACCTAGGAATAGGGATCATGATAGCTACTTTACTGGGCATTAGGTACTAGATACCTGACATTTTCTAACATACTTATAAAAACTTTTTAAGGTAAATATTCTTGTCCCCATTTCATGGATTAGGATATTAAGGTTCAGAGAGCATAAGGAACTTTCCTGAATTCCCCCAAATGAGGAAGGTAGGGTTCAATTCAAGATCTCTCTGATTTCAATGCCTGAGGTCTTCCTGCTTTGTTATGTGAACTTTCTGCCCAAGATCTGGACTCTACTCCACCAAGTTCATTATTGAAAACATGATTTCCACCCCCAGTGTATGTACTGACAGGGACATAAGTTGATGGTGTGAGGGTGCCTAGCTGTGAGTTTCATCACCTGCCAGGTTTCAGGCTGGATTAGGCTGCCCTGGCTGTCTGGTCAAAGTCAAAGTCAAGATATTTGTCCTTAGACAGACATAGGCCCAAGTCCCAGCTCTAGCTCTTTGGCTTTGGGGAGCATCTGGCCCTCTCTGGGCATTGACTTTCTCATCTGTGAAATGGGGCTAATCAGCTGCTTCATGAAGTTGAGGAAAGAATCAAATGAATGAGCTGACAAATAAAGTCCTTAGTACAGGACCTGCCTCAGTGTAATAAACAGTCTGAATCCATTTTTGGTATCTGACTGTTGACAGCTCTTAAGATTTACCCCTCCCTTCTCCCACTTCTGCCTCACATCTGGGCAAGTTGATTAGAAAGACAGGGTGGTCCCTCCTTTGGAATTGATGGGAGATTCAAACTATTTAAGCCCCTGAAATCCCCAACCAGCCCCACGCCTTAACCACAATCGAAACCTCAAGCCAGTCTCCTCTCCTTGCTGTTTCAAACCAGTTTCAGGCTAGCCTGGGAGGCTTGCTCTGCTTTCCCTGAAAAGCCTTATTATGTAAATAATAAAACTTTTTGTACTTTCTTGGTTGGTGCACATTATCAGTCTTGACGTCTGAACCAGATTTGGAATGGGTGAGGTCCCCCCTGTTTCTGAAGGATGTCCACAACACACAGAGTATATTAGCTAGCATTATTATTACTGTTATTAAAAAGTTGAATTTTGGGGTTTTAAATTTCATGTAAGAGCCTCATCATTGATAGTATTAACTTGAACCTATACATTTAATTGACAGTAGTCACTCTAGAAGGAATGGGAGTTAGTAGGGTTTTTAGAAAGACTGGTAGGTTGCTTATTCCAGGTTTGCACAGCTGTGAATCCAGGGTGAGGAGCGGGAGGTGGATGTTCCTGGGATGGGATGCGGGCTTTGGCATTTTCCCAGAATGGCCAGAAGGTGACTGAACCAAGAATTCACTCTAAGTTGATGATTTAGTAGGAAAAATGAAGGGTCGAGACTGAAGAAGAGGTTTCCATTGTCACGTCTGAGGAGGAGATGGGAAGGGTAAAGGACCAAGGCCAAACAACAGTTTGGGAGCTGAGTGCATGGTCATCAGACGCAGCATGTTTTATTCATAGGTTCTTATTAAGGTAAGTTGGTTGGTTCCTCCTTAACCCCCTCACTAAACTGAGTGTCTCCTTACTGCATACCAGACTAGCTTAAAGCAAAAGCAACTGAATTAATAATTTGCATGCTATTTTCTCATGGCAATTGATAAATGACCAGCTATATGTTGGCAACTTAACACATCAGTCTCCTGAAGGGAATATGGCCTGAACCCATCAGTTCTTACAAAGCCGCTGGGACTGTAAGTCTGACTAATTTTCCTTCTCTAGAAGTTAGACCCTGAAACATCCTGAGATGACATGAATCTGCTCCAAATCACCTGGCCAAACAGTGAATACAATCTGTCCACTGGACAATATTTTCCTAATGTGAACATTGTTGAAACACAAGGAATGTAATTTATGTTTTAAGCTCAGTCAACACAGTAGCATGAGCAGAATTTATAAGCTCTGTATAAACAAAGGTATGATGTTTAGATTCAGAGTGACAGAGCCAAAAATATGAAACTTGGATGCTGTGTGCTATTGTCTGTGTGCAATGACTCATATTTCTTGAAACAATGAAATAAAGGGTACCCATGTTCAGAACCTGGCAAGCACACCCAAGTGAGATCTTTCAGGGTGAGTCAGCTCTCCCCATACATGAATGATGATCTGTTACTCAAATGGGACCAAGAGACAAGTGCTCAGGAGAAAGCCTGAGGGAACAGAGACGTGTCATTACTTGCGGATACCATACCCTCCAGGACACTTACAGCAGTGGTGTACCTTGGTAATAGATGTAAATTGCCTTAACACCCTTTCAAGAACTTGGCTTCTATGCAAAATTCTTTCTATCTGAAGTAATTTTTTTAAAGGCTGGTTCACCCCAAATTGGTTTTGCAAAATTTACTTTATATAGTATGATCATAAAAGTAGTTATTCATAAAAACATTAGTTTAGGGGTATTTTTCCCCAAAAGATTTTTTTTTCTCACTAGGGAGAGGAAACCATTGTGAAGATAGTGTGAGTTAAACATTTTATGCTGTTAGTTGCCTATATGTTTCTTTTTGACAATTAACTGTCTCACCATTTCCTCACCCTCCAGAATAAAGATTTTATTTATTTATTTATTTACTAAAGTATAGTTGATTTACAATGTTAATGACTGCTGTACAGCAAAAATGATTCAGTTATACATATATATACATTCCTTTTTTAAACATTTTTTCCATTATGGTTTATCATAGGATATTGAATATGGTTCTCTGTGCTATGTAGTAGAACCTTGTTTCAGAATAAAGAGATTCATGTTTTTAGCTCCTAAATCTTCCCCCCTTCCTTCCTCCCTCCCTCTTTCCCTCCTTCCCTCCCTCCTTCCATCCTTTTTTCCTTCCTTATACCGCTCCTTTAATAAACAATAACTGAGGTTCTACTATGTGTCAGACTATAGTTTAAACTCTATTAGTTGGTTAATTAAAATGACACAGGACTCAGTTTACCACTGATTAGCTAGAAGATGAGGAAAAATAGAACCAATATAAAATAGAATCCCTTCATTGCCTTAAGAGGGAGAGGTGAAATAGTGAAGTGATCAGGATCACGGCCTTGTTATTGGACCACCCGTCATCTACAGCCCTTGTGCTACCCATCCTTCTCACACCGGTCATCTATAATCTTCATTTCAATTTCCTGATCAGCCACTTTAATCTGGCTTGGATAATCATCACCCCAGAAGGGCTCTTGCTAGTAGTCACCAAAGGCTTCTAAGCTGCTAAATCCAAAGGATATTTTTCAACTATAATCTCGCTTGATGTCAGAAGAATTTCATGTTTTTGAAACAAGCGCTTGGTTTTGTTTTCAATGATACAATACATTCTTTGTTTTCAATAATCTTTGCAGGTTTATCCTCCTCTTTTTGTTCCTTACATTAAACTCCAACATAGATCATTTTCTTAAATCATTTCCTTAGTCTCTCCTCAAACAACTTCATCAGCATCATGGCTTCAATTTCATCATCTGTATGTTGGTGACTTATGCATTTATATCAGTCAAGGCCTTCCTTCCATCTCTCCACTCAACCTTTGCACCACGGTAATTCAAAGGCATCTTACGTTCACCAACTCCAAAGCCAAACTCACAATTTCCTTTCTGCCTTCCCATCCAAGATCCTTCCGCTCTCTTGTTCTCAAGAACAGAACAGCAGAATCTTTCCAATTCAGTTGGAAATCTAGGGTCACGCTTGACAGTCCTATATCCACTCAGCAAGTCCTATAATTTTATCTCCTAAATATCTCTCACAACTGTATACTTCTATTGTCCCTACCAACACTCCCGTTCTTTTCCCAGTTAGCCCCAAATCATTGTTCAGGTTGCAGCAGAAGCAACTCACCTTGAGAAAAGAGCCTTTTCTGACTTCCCAGACAAGGAGAGGTTCAAACGTTGTCCATTTCACAGCATGGCTGCCCCTTTTTTCACTTATCATGGTTTGCAACTATACATTGAATTTTGTGATTATTTGATTAATATTTGTCTCATCCATGATAGTAGAGAGCTTGCCTGACTTTACCCTCATGGTATTCTCAGTACCATTGTTCCTCAGTATCTGCAGGAGATTGGTTCCAGGAACCCAGGTGGATACCAAAATTCACAGATGCTCAAGTTCCTTACATAAAATGTCACAGTTTTTACATTTGACCTATGCATATCCTCCCATATACTATATACTTTAAATCATCTCCAGATTACTTATAATACCTAATACAAGGTAAATGCTATGTACATAGTTGTACATACAACATAAACACTATGTAAATAGTTACTGGCAAGTGGCAGATTCATGTTTTGCTTTATGGAACTTTCTGGAAATTTTTAAAAAAATATTTTCTACCTGCGGTTGGTTGAATCCACTGATGCAAAACCTGTGGATACAGAGGGCTTACTGTATTTGAGAACTGTACCTGGAACCTAATGGTCAGTTAATTATTGCTGTTTAATGGGAAAAAATTCCTGGCTCTCTCTTTCATTGTCTGTGTGGACTTGAGTGTATTTTTTGCCTTCCTCAAACCTCTGCTTCCTTGTTTGTGAAAGGAAGATATAATTCTTACACTTGGTGTTTACATGAGCTGGTGTATTTGAAATATTTCTTAGTGAAGTGGTTTGTTAAGTACTCAGGAAATGGCTGCTCTCCCCCACATACAAGTTCATGACTTGGTTGGAGAAAGAAAGTCCTATTGGAAGACAGAATGAATTTTAAATTATTATTTTTTTATTTAAGATTTTTTTTGATGTGGACCATTTTTAGTCTTTATTGAATTTGTTACAATATTTCTTCTGTTTTATGTTTTGGTTTGGTTTTATGGCCATGAGGCATGTGGGATCTTAGCTCCCTGACCAGGGATTGAGCCCACACCCCCTGCATTGGAAGGTGAAGTCTTAACCACTGGACCACCAGGGAAGTCCCTAAAATTATTTTTAAAATATGTTGTGGGCAACTGGATATGGGGTCATGGGCCACCAAACAAATTCAGAGCAAGCACCACCCAGATGCAAGGCCAGTGAGGATGGTGTCTCCAAAAGCAGGGTTAAGGGATGCTTGGGTCCTGCTAGTGTTAAAATACCTAAAAATAAGCAAGAATTCCTCCCTAACTAACCAGTTTTGCAGAAAACACTCAGGGATGTATAGAGATTATATTGCATTTCTTAACAGGCAGACATACTTCCTGGGGTCCAGCAACAGCCAGAAGGGTAGGAAAATATTGACTCTTGCCCCTCAAACAACACCCAGTGAGAATGGCAGAAGCTTGCATCATGTACGGCATTAGCATCCTTGTGGGGGAGTGGGATGCTGTCCTTCCAGCTAGGAATATGCTGCCATTCCTCTTGCTTTGAAAATTTATGCCATGCAGAAACTTTCTTTGACCTTTACCACTAAACAAACATGGTGGCCTCTGTTGTGTTGGGCTTTTCTGCTGATTATGTTATGATGAGTTGTGCATAAAGATGGGTAGGATTAGGTCCACATTGCTGGAGTAAGTATTCTAGGTGGAAGGGACTTTTATATGCATAAAAGCACAAAGGCAGGAAGGTAACATGAAAAATGGTCATCCTTGGCATTGGAAGTGTAACATTCATGAAAGAAATAAATGACTCTAAATCAGGAAAGAAAATTTGGCACGAGATAAGGAAGGGTCCTGAATTTCTGTCCAGGAGCTTTTATTTTACCTATCTGTCTATCTATCTATCTATCTATCTATCTATCTATCAATCTATGTATTTATTTTCTGCAGGCCATACAGAGTTATTGAAGACTTAAGCAGTTGACTGTCAAAATGGCTTACATTTAATAAGATTACATCAGTGTAACAAAGTGGTTAAGAAAAGAACTCATTCTTTGGAGTCAGACTACCTGGGTTCAAAACCCAGCTCTAATACTTAATTGCTGGAAGACTTGGGGCCATGTGCTTATAGTCTCTGTGCCTCAGTTTCTTCATCTGTAAAATGGAAATAATAGTTGTACCTATCTCATAGAGTTCTTGTCAGGATCAAAAGAAATAATAAAAGTAAACTGCTCAGAGGGATAACTGCCTCTGAGTAAGCCCTCAAGAAATATGTCTGTGATGGTGGACACTGAGGCTTTCTAGAAAGAAGAGATCCATATTGCAAAATAGAAGAAAAGACAAACTTAGGGAAAAAGTGGATGACTTCAGCTTTGGCTTTGTTGAGCTTGTGTTCCCTTCGTGATGAGCAGATGGGAACTTGATTCTAACACTGAGGAGTAAGTTTGGGGCTAGAACTGCAGATGTGTAGAAAGTAACTGCAAAATAATCATATTTGAAGTTTTAGGTGTTTTACCTAGTTTGGGTCATTTACTTTATAAAAGCTGTATAGTAGAGATAGACTCTCCCCACAAGCTGTGGATTCCATATTTGTGAATGTGCCTACTTGCTAAAATTTATTTGTAACTCCCAAATCATAGCATTTTCCAGGTCATTTGCAGATATGCACAAAGCAGTGAAAAGTTTGTCTCACAACACACATTGCCAGCTGAAGCTAGATGAGTTGATGCTTTACCTTCTTGTTTTAGCTCTTCTACTATAAACAAGTTGTTCTTTCCATGGTCTGTTTAGTGCCATGTTTTTCTGCATTTTTGTACCTTTTGTGGTGATTTTGCTGTTTAAAATGGCCCTTGGGCATAGCACTAAAGTGCAGTCTAGTGTTCCTGAGTACAAGAACACTTAGGATGTGATGTGTCTTTTGGAGAAAATACATGTGTTAGATAAGCTTTCTTCAAGTATGAGTTACAATGCTCTTGGTCATGAGTTTGGTGTTAATGAATCAACAAAATATCAATAATATACTACATAAGGTACTCTAGACTGAAATGTACATGAAACAAGGTTATGTATTGATCAGTTGACAAGAAACTTGTGATCAGAGGTTCACAGGAACCTAATCCTGTATTTCCCTTAGGAGCAATTGTTCAGTACTTAACCAAATTAGTTTTTATGATGACATTACAGGAAATAACTCCTGCAGATAATGAGAATCAACTCTAGATATAAGAATACAAGTTGCAATAGAAACACAGAGAAGGAGAAAGTGATCAATTCTCTTTGAGAAGGTTAAGTGTCATAAAGGAGATGAGCTTCCTAAAAATTATACAGAAGTTCATTAGGAAAATGATGTCCAATTGGCTAAAGGCAGTAGAAGGAAGAGAAGTGACTAATATCCCAACTTTCCAGTTTTAAATTGAGCTCTTTGCCACACACTAGATTTTCCAGTCACAGTACAAAGTTGCATGACATTGAAAACACATGTTACCCAATTGCATGGAGAGTGCTAGCATTTTAGGGAGTAGTTGAGAAGTTGCATCAGCATCTTCAATCCCATTTGTCTTTAATCCTGCTTAGTCTGAGTTGTTGATTTTTCACAAAGCTTCTCTGAGCCTCTAAGATACCACCTCTAAGATGGCATTCCCTGATCATTTTCATAGGAAGATATGGTCTTATGAATGATAAAAAATTACTACCTTATTTATACTCACAATGATACAATTGATACTTATTGATATGACTCACATTTGTACAGTTCAACATTTTCCAAGACAGTTTGCATCCTAGCAACTTTTTTTTCTTCCTTTTTTAAATTTTATTTTATTTTAACATCTTTATTGGAGTATAATTGCTTTACAATGGTGTGTTAGTTTCTGCTTTATAACAAAGTGAATCAGTTATATATATACATATATCCCCATATTTCTTCCCTCTTGCATCTCCCTCCCACCCACCCTCCCTCCCTATCCCACCTCTCTAGGTGGTCACAAAGCACCGAGCTGATCTCCCTGTGTTATGTGGCTGTTTCCCACTAGCTATCTATTTTACGTTTGGTAGTGTATATATGTCCATGCCACTCTCTCACTTTGTCACAGCTTACCCTTCCCCCTCCCCGTATCCTCAAGTCCATCTCTAGTAGGTCTGCATCTTTAATCCCATCTTGCCCCTAGGTTCTTCATGACCTTTTGTTTTTTTTTTTTAGATTCCATAAATATGTGTTAGCATACGGTATTTGTTTTTCTCTTTCTGACTTACTTCACTCTGTATGACAGTCTCTAGGTCCATCCAACTCACTACAAATAACTCAGTTTCATTCCTTTTAATGGTTGAGTAATATTCCATTGTATATAAGTGCCACATCTTCTTTATCCATTCATCTGTTGATGGAAACTCGGTTGCTTCCACATCCTGGCTATTGTAAATAGAGCTGCAATGAACATTTTGGTACATGACTCTTTTTGAATTATGGGTTTCTCAGGGTATATGCCCAGGAATGGGGTTGCTGGGTCATATGGTAGTTCTATTTTTAGTTTTTTAAGGAACATCCATACTGTTCTCCATAGTGGCTGTATCAATTTACATTCAGACCAACAGTGCAAGAGGGTTCCCTTTTCTCCACACCCTCTCCAGCATTTATTGTTTGTAGATTTTTTGATGGCCATTCTGACTGGTGTGAGATGATATTTCATTGTAGTTTTTATTTGCATTTCTCTAATATTTAATGATGTTGAGCATTTCTAGCAACTTTGAGGATAATTAGACTCTTAATTTACAGATGACAATCTGAGTCTCAGAAATGTTAATGGCTTGTCTTGAGCAAGCAGCTCATAAATTCAGTGGCTGAGACTCAAACCCAGGCCTTCTGGCCCCAAAGTTCATGTTATTCCTGCTACTTAAGTTAATTTCTAGTTGGGTTTCAGGGTGATCCAGGTTTGTGCTGAGATGCCTCAAACTGTGATGGGAGGTTGGTGATGACCAGAAACATTTGACTACACATTCTCAACTGCCACCTTAACCCGACCAGCTCTGCTTTTATTTTATTTTTAAAAATTATTAATCTATAAATTCAGGTTTATATGTTTCATTATAATGAAAGGTATAAAACTTAATTTCCTCTGCTTTCAGAGGTTTAAAACCTGTGGAGCCACAGCACTGAAGATACACTGGAGAGGGAGAAATCATGTGAATTGAAGGAAAGTCTTTGATCTGGGAGGAACTTCCTTGGTGTTTATCCAAGCTCTTGATTTTGCTGATATGGAAAAACAAGAGCAAGAAGGGGAGGTTACTTCCCCAGATTGTGTCGTAAAAAGATCGCTTGTTCAAGTTAACTCAGGGTGGACCATAGCTTTCTGGGATGGCAGCTTAGCATGAGCATGGGCCATAGGCTTTGAAGCCAGAAGGACTGGGTTCAATTCCACCTGTATGATCCACTGTCTCTCAACAGCCCTGGGCAAATTACTTAATTTCTGAGCTTCAGATTCTTCATATATTAAAATGGGAATGGAAGTACCTGTTTGGGGGGCTTAAGGGAACCATTAAATAACACCCCTGTCACCTCCACTGCGTCTGGAGCCCCTTGAAAGACACCTGCAAGAATCACACAGGTGGAGATCAAAACCAAAATAAAAAGTTTTATTAGCATCAAGGCTGAATTGAAGAAATGTGGTGTGACTCTATACCTACGTGAGCTTCCTAAAATGTCCTCCCTGAATTCTATCTCCTTTGCTATTGCCAGGTGGAGTCCAAGAACCACTTACATCTTAGGAAGCAGCAGAGTGCTCCCCTGGAAGCTTGTCAAATCCAGGATCAGAGAGTATGTGTGTCCATGAATGGGAGTGGGGCAGGGTGCTGCTGCTAACTTCTTTCTCTTGGGAGCATACATTAGGGAAGCCTTTCTTTCTCCCTTGGGGAGGGGATATGAAGGGTGGAGAAAAGCCCTGTGTGTTCAGATCATTGTCCTTTAAGGGCCTTTAAATGAGGTGCTACATGTAAAGTTCCTGTTTGATGCCCTCTGCACTGTATGTTCTTGATATAAAGATAGTACGTGGTGTTGGCAGAAGCAAGCCCACAAACCCAGACCCTTAGTCCATTATTCTTTCCTCTACGATTAAACACGTGAGTATATTACCCAGGGTTGGGCCATCTTCAGGGTGGTTTAGAACTACGTTTCCTACCACACTCCATTTTCTATAACACAATACCTGGTGGCAACACAGAATCAACATAATACACACATAGTGTTTCCTTAGTTTGTCCACCTAATGGGACCTGGAGATTCAGGGGTATGTGCATATGTGTTTGTGTTTGCGTGTGTGTGTTGAATCTGATGAGGTAACAGGAAAGCATCTAGCCCAGTAAAATAGGCATCAGAATACATAGGAGTCATTTATTTAGCACTTGATCCATACAGAGCACATGCTGAGAACATTACATGCATTACCTGTAGTCCTCATAATAACTCTGCAGGATGGATGGGTATTATCTTTGAGAATGAGGAAACTATCAGAAATCAGGTTTTCAAATCAAGTCCAGCTTGTTTCAAAGTTTCTCTCTTTCCGCCACTGCCTTCTGCTATAATAAGTCATCTTTTCCCTGCTTTGAAGGAGGTGTGCATGGAAAGAGGATGACTGTTCTTCAGATTTAATAGGAAAACAGCAGCAAACTCTACCTGAATATAAAGTGCAGTGGAGCCGACAGCCCCTGCATGCAAAACCACCTTTGAGAGAGTGGATTCTGGATGCAATGGCAGAAACCCAGAGTTCCCTCTGCAGGATGACTTCCACTTAGATAAAGAAAATCCAGTGTCCAAGGCCACAAGGCATCTCCCTGTTTAATGACTTGGTGAGAAAAACAGGGCTGATCGGGAAATTACCTGGACCCTGTTTTTCAAAAGATCAGCTTGGTGCTTTGTGACCACCTAGAGGGGTGGGATAGGGAGGGTGGGAGGGAAGGAGACACAAGAGGGAAGAGATATGGGGATATATGTATATGTATAGCTGATTCACTTTGTTATAAAGCAGAAACTAACACACCATTGTAAAGCAATTATACTCCAATAAAGATGTTAAAAAACCAAAAACAAACAAACAAACAAACAAACAAAAAACAAAAAAAGAACAGCTGCAGAAACTGCCGTTGCCAGGTTTGCCCCCACTCTGGCTGGATGGCTGATGCCCAGCAGGAAGCCTGAGTGGATTCCTGCCCCTACCTTCCCACAGTCTGCCTTTGATGTGAGTTTCTTTCTCTTGTCAGTGCATTTCTCTTGTTTGTGCAAGTCTTGGTGTGACTTGCCTTCAAATAGATCTGGCCTAACTTGGATGTAAGCCTTCTTTTTTCTCTCCCAAGCCCCCTTTATGTCCTCCCCTGGTGTGACCAGAATCAGGTCATCAGAGCCATGGACAGCACTAAGTCAGGGAGAAGCTTTGGGGAAGAGACAGAGAAGGGGTTTGAGCCGGGCCTGGGTCCCAATCAAGGGCTTACAGACATCAATCCAACATCCTTTTCCTCTTGGCAGGAGACATTTCAACCTCTTTTCTTTTTTAAAAAAAAAATAATAATTAATTTAAAAATTGAAGTGTAGTTGATTTACAATGTTATGCCAATGTCTGCTGTACAGCAAAGTGACTCAGTTATACATATTTAGACATTCTCTTTTTATATTCTTTTCCAGTATGGTTTATCACAGGATATTGAATATAGTTTCCTGTGCTGTACAGTAGGACCTTGTAGTTTATCCATCCTGTATATAATAGTTTACATCTGATAATCCCAAACTCCCAGTCCTTCTCCATCCCCACCCCACCCCCGGTGACAACAAGTCTGTTCTCTATGTCTGTGAGTCTGTTTCTGTTTTGTAGTTAGGTTCATTTGTGCCATATTTTAGAAAATCAGGCTTTTAATAAGTGTTGTTAAGAGAATAACAATTACATGACATGTTGATAAATTGTGACATTTACTGTCCTGTCCTTGGGTCCCCACGTATACCAGTGGCCAGTAGGGTGTATATATTTCTAAATGAATTTCCAATGCATCATTAAAAGGAAAACCCAGGCGACAGCTGCAGCTTCTTTACTCATGAACAAGGCCTGACCACATTCCACAGTTTCTTGGCAATGCAGAGAAGAAGGGTGTCAAACTCCAGCCATCTGGCTGAATGGTATCTTTTCTTCCATCTCAAAGTCTGGTTCTTTCTTATTTTGTTGTCTGAAGACTGCTGCACTGCTGACACCACAGAAATAATTTTATCCAGAAGTGGGAGGGAGGATTCCTCTGCCTATTGGTAATTAAGAGCCTTGGTTTTATTGGGAATGAATTCCAATTTGGAGGGGAGAGAGATTTGAGAAGAAAACACTTTTCCAGCTGTTGTATGAGGCAGGCCATGGTATCATAGGGGGCATTCTGCTCTTCTGTCTTGTTCCCCTCTGTACCCCTTCCTTCTGGTCATCATATCTTTCTTCAGACTGTAACCTTTGAGATACTACAAAAATAAAAGTTCTTGCTTTATTTTCTTGTTATGATATGATGTTTCTATTATTTTTAAAATTCTTTCTTACATTCCTCTCCTTCCTATTGGGTTCAAATCCTTTCTTTTTGAATGTGGCTGACACAGATTGGCTTACCCAAGCTCTAAAATCAACCCAATTTTCTATGACTGCCTCCATTATAGAGCCTGTAAAGGTGAAATCGTTGATTTTCCAACCTTCCTTGTAGCTCCAATAATAATTTGACTCAGTTCTGGCCAGTGAGAAATAAGTTAAAAATTGCAGAATCTATCCTGAACTATTCTTCTTTTTTCCTGTCTTGAATAAAGATCTGATGTCTAAGCCTGAAGCTACCACCTTGTCACCACGAGGTGACAAGCATAAGGGAAAGACCAAGAGAATCTCAGAGAGACTACTGCTGATATCATTTTGGATAATAATTGGTATTTTTTAAATTTTCTGTTTATCCAAGTGCCCATTTATGCTACTTGCTTAACAGACACACACACACATGTGCATGTGCATGCACACCCACCCCACCTCCCCCCACACACTGGGCACTTACTATGGCAGCCTCTGCTCTAGTAATTTGAGATTCATTAGTAAACAAAGTAGAGAAAGATTCCTGTCCTCAATCTCATTCTTTCTCTTCTCAACTTCTGGAACTCTCATTAGATACCTGTTCAATACTGTACTTCTCTCCTTCCCATCTCTCACCTTCATTTTCATATTTTCCATCTCCTTATCTCTTTGAGCTACTTTCTGATTGATTTCTTCATCTCTATTCTATTGTTTTCTTATTCTCTCTCAACTGTGTTTAGTTGAATTTAATTGTTTAATGAGTTTTTGGTTCATCTTCTGCTGAAATTCTGGAAATTCTTCATTTCTAGGTTATTTTAGAGTTCATTTTGAAATCTACAGTTGCCCTCAGTATCCATGGAGATCCTGGAATTAATATTCAATCCAAGGTTGGTTGACTCTGTAGATGTGAAACTCACACACACAGATATGGAGGGCTGACTGTACCTGCTATTTTACTCAAAAAGTTCTGTTTTATATTACCTTATTTCTTGACTTGACTATTTAAACATGTTTTACCTATTTATAAGTCCTTTTCATGTTATTCTATTATCACTAACTGTTTAGTTGTGAATTATCCTACCTACTGAATCAACTGGCCCACCCTTTCCTTTAACAGTTGCAATATTTGGGTGCTTTGTAAATTTTAAAAATATGAATTCATCTTTAATGGGAGTTGTCTTCCATTGGAGTCTCTCTTGTACCTACTATTGAATGAATCCTTTGCTTTTTTCTCTGCATAGGCCAAAAAGAAGATGAAATATATATATAAGTAAATTTTTTAAAAAGTCCTAATGGAGGGCCACACTAAAGGAATTTTGTATTACTTCATATATATATTAAGATATATAAATATATATAAAAATATATGTATATAATCTATACTACCGGGCATAATATAGTGAGTATTTTTAAGAGTAATTCTTGAGGGGACTCCCCTGGTGGTACAGTGGTTAGGAATCCACCTGCCAATGCAGGGGACATGGGTTCGATCCCTGGTCTGGGTGGATCCCACATGCCACGGAGCAGCTAGGCCCGTGCGCCATAACTACTGAGCCTGTGCCCTAGAGCCTGTGAGCCACAACTACTGAGGCCCGTGCACCTAGAGTCCATGCTCCACAACAGGATAAGCCACCACAATGAGATGCCTGTGCATCGCAACCAGGAGTAGTCCTTGTTTGCTGCAACTAGAGAAAGACCACGCATAGAAACAAAGACGCAATGCAGCCATAAATAAATAAATAAATAAATAAATAAATGTTCCTTTAAAAAAAAAAGAATAACTCTTGGAAGCATTAGTAATAGCTGGCTTGAGGATTTTGGAAGAGAGCATTAGTGACGGATTGAATTCCACAAGTGCTATATTCTGCTATCAGTGTATCTTAATAGTGAAGTTTTTGTTATTATAGTCCATGAACAGACATTTTTTAAGAACATTTGCAAAGATGTCAAGTAATTGTGTAGATTTAGTAGAAGAAATGAAACAAATGTGAGAATTGAGGCTCATGAAATTGTAATCATTTATCATGTCAGGAAGTGGGATGGTTTTAATATGGAAAAGGTTTTTAGAAACTGGGAAGCCAGGGACTCTAATGAGGTTTCCAAGGCTGGCTTTTTAAAATCATCCTGTAAATCAGGAACCTAGGGGCAGGACAGGAATAAAGACACAGATGTAGAGAATGGACTTGCGGACACGGGGAAGGGGAAGGGTAAGCTGGGCCGAAGTGAGAGTGGCACAGACATATATACACTATCAAATGTAAAATAGATAGGTAGTGAGAAGCAGCTGCATAGCACAGGGAGATCAGCTCAGTGCTTTGTGATCACCTAGAGGGGTGGGATAGGGAGGGTGGGAGGGAGATGCAAGAGGGAGGGGATATGGGGATATACGTATATGTATAGCTGATTCACTTTGTTATAAAGCAGAAACTAACACACCATTGTAAAGCAATTATACTTCAATAAAGATGTTAAAAAATAAATAAATAAAACCATCCTGTAATCCAATGATGTAACATATCGACTAATACCCTTATTGCCATTAAGTGCTGGAATCCGGTTAATCTAAGAAAAATTTAAAAATACACTAACAGCAACATTCCTGTTCTTATAGTATATAAAATATAACCAGCATTAATTCAGAATTCTGTCCTTAATACTTGCATTTGCTTTTAATTGTGCTCTGCTAAGATTTACAGGTCAACTTCATTACTTACCTGCTGCATTTCCTTTGCCAAGTTACCATCTGAGACTCAGTTTCCTTATTTATAAAGCCAGGATATTAAATGTAGCTACTGTTATGGCTGTTGGAGGATTAAATGAGATGAATTTCATGGAGTGCTAGCACTGCATCTGGTCCCCCGAGAAAGTATTTATTATTATTTTTATTTTCAATCTTCCTAGGTAGCCCAATTGTCCAAGGTTTTCCTTCCATGTAAATTTCACATCAAAGACATAATCCAAACTTTTAAGCACCAAGAAGATATATTTCCTGCAAGAGCCACAGCAAAAATCCATCCTGTTCACTCAGCATCTCTTGCATCATCATTGGCAGCAGCCCACAATTGAAAAATTCTGCTCTGGACATGGTGCACCTTCTCAAGTACAGAGAAAACAACATGGCAAGAGAACCAATGAGTCTGCAAGTTCCCTCACCCCAGGCCTGTAATTCATCTGTACCATGAGAGGATATGGCCTCTGAGCATTTGAAAGTTTTCTGAGGAATGTAGAAATAAGCAGAGTGAAGATTATGTTTTTAAACTTGTTGACAACCTGGAATGGGGAGTAGTTGTTGCCAACGGCCTGTAGAGAGAAAAACTGTGAAAAACTGAAAATGTTAGAGCCTTACACTGTCTATAGTTAGGTGCTGCAGACACAGAGTGGGGAAATTTAAAGAAGGCCCTAGAACACAGTGTCTGCAGAGGAGTGCAGTACAAAGGTCTCAAGGTTTGGGCTCAAATGACCTGGATTTCACTCTCAGTGCTCCTGCTGGATAATCTCTTGGTCATGACCAGTTAACATCAGCTCTGTGAATATTAAGTTGTGATCAGTAAAATGGGGACAATCATAATCTAACTCAAAGAGCCATTCTGAGAATGAATTTACATGGACTAATTCCATTCGTTCACTCATTTGTTCATACACTAGTAGAGGCCTTTACTAAGTGCCTCTGCAGGTGAGGCTCTGTGCTAGGGAACTGGAGAAATAGAGATGTAGGAGAATTGGACCCATCTGATCCCATTGCAAATGAGACTTTAAAGTTCTCTAAGTGTTCTGCTCTTTTACATAAATGTTCCTACTTGTGACCCCAGGGTGTGAAATAAGTCAGAAGTCAGCCTCTCTAGTAGACGTAATGTTGATAGGTCTGGAGTCCCATCAGATCAGCATCCTCTTGTCTCCCAAAGCTGCTCCTGAGTCAATTCCCTGGGGACTCCTGAGCGGCCTGGAAGAGCTGGAAATCCACTGCCCCACAATGGGATCTGCCTTTCTGTGTTACTCAGTGAAGTTTCTCATGTTCTGTGCTCCTCAAGCAGGATTGGCTTTCAGAGTCTAAAGAATCAGAGGCAAATCCTAGCAAGAGTGGCCTGCCATGGGGGCCACGAGAATGTGTCTCCAGACCCTCGACCACTGAGAGCTGAGTCCTATGAAGGCCCAGCTGCTAGGCTTTGAAATCATCTGTCGCGTTTGTGCCCAGGCTGTGCCTTCCACGGCTGTTGCTGCTAAGGACTGAACATGGTACTGGAGATACTAGGAAGACTAAGGGACTTCTCTGATGGGCAGCTTTATCTCAAGGACTCGCTGGTCCCTTGGCCAAATCCTCTTTTAACTTGATGGCAGACAGTCTACGATGCCTCCACTTAATCTCATCTTCTTCTCCCCTTCACCTAGTCAGATTCTCATCATATTCTGATGGCCTCCCAGCCTTTCCAGTATCCCTTTTCATTCTCTTTTACTGGCACTTCCTCCAATAAAATCCTAGCACTTTTTTTTTTTTTTTTTTTTTTTTTTTGCTGTACGCGGGCCTCTCACTGCTGTGGCCTCTCCCGTTGCGGAGCACAGGCTCCGGACACACAGGCTCCGCGGCCATGGCTCGCGGGCCCAGCCGCTCCACGGCATGTGGGATCCTCCGGGATCGGGGCACGAACCCGTGTCCCCTGCATCGGCAGGCGGACTCTCAACCACTGCGCCACCAGGGAAGCCCAAAATCCTGGCACTTTTAATCCTGCCTTGGCATCTGCTTCTTGGAGGGCCTAGACTAACACATCTGCCAGTTGCCTCATCCTGCTTTCTTCTGGGAATTCAGATTAAATGGCCCGGCTGCTGCTTGTGGATCCCACGAGAACCAGTCCAGAACAATGAGCATCTGTGCAGCTGGGCTGGAGTATGAGGGCTGTAGGGCCGAGTCAGCGAGGGTGTGTGGTTCCCCCAGGACAGCAAGTGGAACAAGCCCACCTCTGAAAGAAGAGAAGCACAGGAACTGGCGAAAGGCCTAGTCAAGTCAGTAGCAAGGAGGGAAGCAGAACAGGATCAGGAGGGAAAAATGGACCTAGGAGGGCAGTTGAAAATGAAGAACATCAAGTGCTTAGGGAGGCTCACCTTTTAGGTGGTGCCTGATGTCCTGATCAGGACGGTTCTGGAAATTTAAATGGACCCCACAGGGGTTAATATAAAATATTTGGCATGTAGATTTTGATACGGGGTGGTGGTCAAGATCAGGGAAGCCGAAGGAGTTGGTGAGGGTTCTGAACAATGAGCCAGATTGGGGGTCAGCAGTGCATGACCTTCACCAAGCCTGACCTTTCTCCTTGACCAGACACTCTGACTGGAAGGAGGCAAGGGTCCCATAAGCCTCTGGAGAAGGAGATGACCTGGGGATCCTGGCAGACAAGTGGCAACGTGCCATGATGGAAAATCATGTGTAGTAGGACCAGCCACTGCTGCATCCGAGGGCCAGTGTGGCCAGTTAACAGCTGGGAGACTTCAGGCAAATTTCTTCATCTTTCTTCACTTCACTTACCCCATTTATAAAACAAGGATAATAACACCAGCCTTGAAGGTCATGGTAAAATGAGAGATAACATAAATATAGTGCTTAATATAATATTTGGTTCATAATGGGTGCTCAAAATATGGGGCTTATTATTAATATCAGAAACCAGTAAGTTTGCATTAGCAGGGATATGTCAGACCAGGTAACAAATGAATAGCCCCAGAATTCTGATAATTAGAAGAATGAGTTATTCTGAGACCCAAGTAGTTTTTCTATACTTTATATTCGAGCAGAATTCACTCTTAGAATAAGATCTATCCTATTACTCAGGAGTTTCTCATTTGCAAGACTTTCCTTCCACCTTTCAAAGTCAACTAAAATGACTGTCATCAAAAGGGAAATTTGTGTCCAACAACTGAGAAGTTCAAAGGGTGCACTTGGCCTCCAGGTGCTGGACCAAGTGTGCAAATGATGCTCTGAGGCCTGTGTCTCTTTTCCTTAACATTGCTTCACTTGCCTGAGGAGGCTAAGATGACTGAGGGCAACTCTGGGACTGTAGCATATTTCCAGACCATGATCCCAGGGGAAAGAAGGCATCTCTTTTCAGAAAATTCCAGCAAAAGATCTGGGGAGTAACTGACTGACCTGGTCTAGTTCAAGTGTCCATACCTAAGCCAGTCACTGTGGCCAGAAAGTGGAAGTATCTTTGATTGTCCAGTCCTGGTCAGCTGCTCATGCCTGAGGCCGGGGATAAGAACAGGTGAGGAAGGTTTCCAGAAATGGTTGTATAGACAAAATCATATGCCCAAGACATCTGCTCATAAGAGGGCTTTTTTTCCTTCTACATTTTTCTTCATTACCAGAAATTCCCTAGAGGGCCATATCCCTCTTCAGAACTAGAGACATTCTCACAATTAACAGTTGGTTCTATTCGATCTTACAGATTGGGGAACCACTAGAGACACCTTTAGAAATTTAGACAGAAGAATAATTCAGACCCTATCCTTAGAGATGGACATTGGTGTGGTAGTTTAAGTCATACATTATTTCAGATAAAGGACTTAGAATGGGAATCTCCCCTCTAGTTGAAGGAATGAAAAATGCCTTCTCAAATATTCTGGGACTTAAGTGTATAAACTGACTGTCGACTCACATCAGTTCCTAACTTTTTAGGCTCTAAAACAGTCTAAACATATTGGAGGGTGGTTATGTATTTTTCTTTTTTCTTTTTTTATGTATTTTTATTTGCCTCCCATCCTCTCTCCTTTTCCTGCCCATGTTCAATGATGTATGTCATGAATCACATGTATCCTCAGGAGCCAACTTCTCCTGGAGGGGATGAGATTCCTCCCAACAAGGGTGCTGGGACACATCTGTGCTGTGTCAGGCTATGACACATTGGCATGAAGAATCTTCCGGACCGTACAGATGCTGCTGGCTTCAACCGTCTACTGCCTTTGGCATTAGTTCTTTCTTAAAAGCTGATTATGTAACATTTCATTTATTTATTTACAGCCAATAAATACTAACTTTTAAAAACTAGAAAAAATGTAAGTATAAAGAAGAAAATACAAGCCACTTGTAATTTTATCCCATCCCCAAGAACCTGCCATATTTAATATTTTAATGTATATCATCCCAGCTTTAATCTACATAATTCCCTTTGATTTGAGGGATTGGTTTCTAAAGAGTTCACCTAATTTAAAAATAGCAAATATTGAAACTGATTCTTTCATAGGAATTAAATATAAAGCAGCTGGGATTGTATTCTTGGTTCATGTGAATCTACAACCCTTATGCTGAAGGACACCTTAACCATGTACATCTTGTAACCAAGTAACCAGACTTTTTTTCTTCCAGTTTTTCATTATCCTTTGCTGGTTACATGATGACTTTGGTAAAACATTGTCTCATTTCATGCTTTTCTCACTCCAAAATTTACACTACAACATCTCATTTCAGGCCATATTATGACCTTCTTTGTAACACCTAATTGCATCTAGTATTCAATTCCAAAGTTGATTATTCAGAAAGGTTTTCCCGTTCAAGTATCACTTTCTAATGAAAATTTGGTCAACATTATTTGAGGATATAAAATCAAAACAGTTATAAACAACAAGGTCCTATTGTAGAGTACAGGGAACTATATTCAATATTCTGGGATAAACCATAATGGAAAAGAATATAACAAAGAATGTATATATGTGTATAATTGAATCACTTTGTTGTACAGCAGAAATTAACACAACATTGTAAATCAACTATACGTCAATTAAAAAATAAAATAAAAACAAATTTTTTAAAAAGAGTGAATCTTTAACAGTGTGGTAGTCCAAGAAATCCCTCATCTGAGGGCCAGAGCAGACAGCCATGTGGACCCCAAGATGGTGAAGATTCCTGATTAGCAGCAAAGGGGGCCCTCTTCATAGCACAAACATCAATGAACATTCTCTCAGACCTTTAGATTTCAAATTCTTTGAATCCTGACAGTTTTTTAAAAGCTCTTATGGATTTATAGTATTTTGATTTTATCCTGAGATTCTAAACATTTCTATATCCCACCACTGTAGATCCACAAAAGCTGTGACCTTCTCTTTGTGTTTGTGTGTGTGTGTGTGTGTATGTGTGTGTGTGTAAACCTTCGCTCACAGAAATAGGGTTCACAGCTGACACTGTTTGGAAATTTGCTCTTTCAACTTAATAACAAATCATTGTTTACAATGTGTGACACACAGAAAATAATTCAGAATCAGCCAGAACAGAGACTATGGTTTTTATCACATCTTTTAAAGTGTTCTCACCAAGTGGAGACAGATATCCAAAGGCACCCAATGCCTAGTGATAGGTCATTTATCTAAAGCTCTGTAGTAAAGTGTTCCTAGTTCTTACTCTAGTCTGTGGACTCCAAAATTCTTAGCAAAATGCAGGTCTTCTTAAAATCCCTCATTCCAGTGGAAATTAACCAAACGTCCCTCACTGCTGCTCTAGGTGCCAGGTTAGAACAGCAAACACAATCTGGGCTCCCTCTGAGCATGAGTCTTGAGGGAAGACAAGTGATAAAGCAAAGGCAGGTGACAGACAGCTGCTCAGCCTGAATGATAGGAAGTCATCCTACTTAACTCAGTACGGGAAGGCTGCCCCATGGAGGAGACGTTTCAGCTGAGACCTGAAGTATCACTCTTGGGAGGGAGAAGCAAGGAGTTTTTTGGAGAGGAAGAGAGCAGTGTTCCAGGATGACAGAATGGAGAGTTTGAGAATTTGGAAGGAAGAGGGAACATGGTAATTAGAGTTTCTGAAGGGCATCCAATTCCATAGGACCCAAAGCAGAATGATGGGGAATCTGAGGGAACATCTTGGAGACAGATTTCAGGTTGATGTAAAGGGACATTCAGAGAAACCAGCATTGACTGGTGACATCATGGCCTTCCTCAGTGTTTGTCACAGGTGTGTGTAATCAGGGTGGGGCTGCTGGAGGGGGAATCAAGTTTTGGGATGGGGTCAGAGAGATGACCCAGATACTCTCTGATCCTATAAAACATAATCTATCAAAAAACCACACATACAACTGGAGCCTCTTCCCTTAGTTTTATGACTTGGTGTTTTTACTTTGGCCAAATACCAAAGAATATTATTTAATCCCTGTAGAACTGTGCACAGAACTCAGCTTGTGTTCAGCACAGATCTTGTTCAACTGCCATTCATCTGAAGATCTAAAGAAAATTTAAATTGCTCTTGGGCATTCACGTAGCAGAAAATAGAATTTTGAAAGTGTTGAAAAACATATTTAAAAAGATAAAGTCCATGACCAGCATTGAATTTAGAACTGGAAGGGCCTTGGGCCAACAAGCTTACATCTTCACTTTACAGATAATAAGTGGAAGCAAAGACAGACACAGTGACCTGGGCCACGTCTCCTGGACAGTGAGGTCCAGACACAGGGCTGGTGAAGCAGGCCTCCTGACTCCCAAGCCACTGTCTTTCCATTTGATCTGGGCACTTCTGGGAATTCCTAAGAAATAACACCCATGTATTTCACAGAAATTCAAATGAAGTTCAAGGAGTCAAATATCTAAAGAGCTGTATGTGTCAGAGGCCTTTGTTCATGCTCTACCTAGGTCTGGGATGATCTTTATTAATCATCCACTTGGCTGGCTCAGCTGAAATGGTACATCCACAAGAAGGTCTCCAGTCTAAAAGTGATCCCTTATTATTACCTCCTATGATGCCTATTTTTTCCTTCAAATGCTTAGCCAAGTTCATCGGTGCATGTACCAATGACCCAGTGGTACATGCACCAATGCAGAATTTACAGTAAATTCTGTGAAGTCATGGACCAAAACTATTTCTCCAACTCCTCCACATTCAGGGATAGCATAGTGCCTGGCAATGATGGGAGGGCTCGGTATTCTCCATCTGCCCCTCTGCACCCACCCCGTCTACTCCAACCTGTTCTGGAGCTGAGAAGCTGACTTTCATTACCTGCATCAATAGGTTTCCCTTGACCTCTGACTTCTGGTCAGGTTCTGGCAATGGGAGGGGCAGGCAGGGGAAGGGGGAAATCTGTTTTCCTTCCTCTGCACCTTCTCAAGTAGGTCCAAGGGTGCTGGCGAATCTTTCCACCCAAAACACAGATTCAGTCTTTGGTTCTTTCTTGAAGTTAACCACTTCCTACCCCAGCCCCTCCTGGGTGCTGAAGGTGGTAATGGCTCCCCTCTGTGGCCAGTTCTAGTTAGTGCATCACATCATTGTTTCATTTTAATCCTATCTAAGTCTTTGGACATATAATACTTTATTAAATTTTTCTCAAGGGCTCCATCTGAATGTGCTCTCCCTGACTTGCTGAAACTCTTAACGGTTTCAGTAGTTTTTTGATAAAATTTAATTACATATATTAAAATGGGGGAAAAATCATACACATTCCATAGAGTTCCAGGGAGGAGAACTAAGACCATTGTGGGGAAACTTCAGTGAAACATAGTGGCATGTTTAAAGAAAAAGACATGAGAGACATGTGAAGGCCGATCATCAAGGAGAGTGAGTGGGTCTTATAAGTGGGAATTCAATAGATGCTTGTGAAGTGAAATAGTTTTAATCATTTCCATGCCACATAGATCACACTTCAAGGGAATGGGGCTGACTGCATGATCTTGGTGTAAAAAGTGAGTCTTTGGGGCTGGGCTACCCACAGTGATATGGGAACCGCCATATCACAGATTTCCTTTCCTCTGCTGAAAAAAAAAGCCCAGACTAAGACTATTTATAAGAGATCTTTCAACTCTAAAGTTCCCTGATTCAGCATTTCCATGATGTGGGCTGGCTGTGGCATGGCATAGAATTCTTAGGAAGGATGGAAACAATCTCAGAAGGAGGGTCTTTTGTTTGAAGACATCTTAGCAGTTGTTAAAGCTGCTATTTTGTCAGACCTCTTCATGAAGAGGTCTGCCTCTCCCCTCAAGCTTGGACTTTAGGTCAGACAAGCTCACCCATGTACCATGTGGCCAGTGTCCACTCAAAGAGAATGTTGGATTCCTTGTAGGCAGAGACTGAGTTCTCCAGCATGGAAACTGGCACATTGAAAGTGCTCAATGAACATTCAGAAAATGGAGGAAATAAATGTTTGTGACAGAATTTCCTGGCTCCTTTAGGCCACTGCCTTCAATCCTATTTTGATTCTGTATTTTCCTGTCTCTTAACCCCTTTTGACCTAATTTTCCATTCCTGGCTCCATATTTTCTCCTTGGAACCAATAATGGCTTTGGCTGCTCCAGAACTGGCCTTTGATAATTGCCACCTGTGGAGTCTGCGTTCACACACTGACTCATGTGCTTCAGGAAACTACAGCCCAAACATATCCTTTTAGATGCCACAGAAAAAGCAAGTTATGTGCCAAATGGGTCTCCATCATTCAGCCTCATCTCAGTTTTGACCTTTACTTCATCCCTAACTCATATTTCCTAAACTCCTATCAGAAAGGTTTATCATTCACTGAACAATTAAATTGTTTAGACCATTTAAATGTCTTCAGCAACAAAAAGCCATAATTAACCTGTCCTGACAAACTGTCACACACTTTGACTGTCACAGTAGTTTCTCAATACATTTGGTAATAAAGAGACTGCTATGCATTCATCAACTCCTGTTTCCTTTTCCCTCTTGGGCACATAGCTAAACTGCATCTCCCAGACTCCTTTGCAGTTAGGTGGGGTCATGTGACTGAGTTCCAGCCAATGGAATGTGGGCACCAGAGATGTATGCCACTAAGAAGCCTGATCCCTAAAATCTCCCACGCTAACCTCAGTGCTCTCTCTCTTTCTCTTTTTCTTTTTTAATATTTATTTATTTATTTGGTTGTGTTGGGTCTTAGTTGCAGCTTGCCAGCTCCTTAGTTGTGTCATGCAGACTTTTAGTTTCAGCATGCATGTGGGATCTAGTTCCCAGACGAGGGATCAAACCTGGGCCTCCTGCATTGGGAGCGTGGAGTCTTAACCACTGTGCCACGAGGGAAGTTCCATCTCTCTCCTCTTTTGTTTGCTCTTTGGAGTCAGGGTATACAGTGACAGATGCTGAGGCCTCAGGGATGTTGGAGCCAGTAGATGAAGGAGTCTGCGTCCCTAGAAATGATAGCAGAGCCACTGATGAAAGAGCCTGGGTCCTTGAATGCAACAGAGTGGCCTCTACCAGCTGACTTTCACTGTAATTAACAAGAAACAGCCTTGACTGTATCAAGCCACTGAGATGTGGGGCTGTTTGTTACCGCATTTGCTCTCTGACTAATTCAATACATTCACTTGCCCCAAACTTTGAGGCTTCAGATCAGCCTCCTTGAATCTTTAAACTGGCACTTCTCATGGGAGAAATTTGACCAGTTCTAAAACAGAATTATATCAAGAAGTACATGTTTAGACAGAAATATTTCCCTTAAATATCTTTCCAATGATATGTGTATGTGTGTGTGTGTTTGTGTTCAAGGTTGAGAGAAATTCTTTCAGTAAAGTAAACAGATTGGCTTTGAGGTTTAATAATCTGGTATATGTTGTTACAACTAAAATGACCAAATAGAAAAATAACATCTTAAGGGGAAAAAAGAAGCTATCTCCATTGTCTCTGGTGGTCAATGATTACTGTGGCAAAATTATTGTCTGTTCTCCCAGCCTGTGCTGTTTTTGGCAGAAGCTTCAACTTATGACCTTTCTAAATTAAAGTTTTCCCTTGGAGAAGGATTTTAAGAGAGGAATTTAACAATGAGGAAAGAACAGATAGGTTTCTGTCCTGTAGAGTGTGCCAGCTACATCACGTCTGAATCCTCAGATAGGGCATGCTCCCCCTAATTAGCCAACAACTTCATGCACTTCAGTAATTTGGTTTTCCAACAGCTGCTGCCCAGGGCATGTGAAATGAGGAAAACTTCAAGTTGTTTCCTAGTTGTTTTGATCATTTCTCTAAGAGATATCATCAAAAATATTATAGGGGAAAAACCAAGGCAAGAAGAACTTCATTTTTTCCTCTGTGTTTTTTTTTTTTTGCTCCAATTGATATCTGCCTTTTCTTCTGCCATGTGCAATGTGCAATGAACTGGCCAATGTTGCTACAGCTGAGATAATCAGCCAAAATATGGGAAACTCCAAAACCTTGTATCTGGGGAGAATTCCAAAGGCTACTGGGGATTGTTTACCATGAGGTTTCTTGTTAAATCTAAATGATTAGTACTCTATAAGACCAGTATGGCTAAATTAAATTGTAAATTAGTCCATTGCAAAAAGCTGGGAAATACCCTTTTTATTTGCTTCCCATTTGAGCATCATAATGGCATTGGAAAAGTGAGTATTATCAGCAGCAATACTTGAAGTCAGTTCTTCATAGACCCAAGATTCCTAAAGGATAATTTTCATTTCTCCAATGTCTTGAGATTGTCTGGGGGCAGGGGTGGTTGGGATAGAGGCAGACTTGGATGGAGGTATAGACTTTGCCACTCTCATTTAGTGTGGCTTTGGGAAGGTTACCTATGCTCTCTCAACCTGTTTCCTCTTTCGTAATCTAGAGATAGCAGAATGCACATTGAGGTTTACTGACAGGTTTATGTGGGATAGAAAAGGAACAGTGTCTGGATCAGTGACTGGCACTTAGCAGATGTTCAGTAAATACTGTCTTCCTCCCAGAAACTGGCAGTGGAGACCCTGATGATCTCTGTGTTATCCCCCTGAAAACTCTAGAAAAACAGCTTAGATATACAGGGGAGGGAGTGGTCATCTGGTAGGAGAACACAGTGGTCAGAGACCCTAGAGAGGGGGATCTTTCAATCTCCTCCCTTCACGGAGGAGGAATTCAAGTCTTCAAGAGGGGAAGTGGTGTGTCTGATGCTGCCTACCTAGCAGGAGGTGTAGCAGGGACTCGGGTCTGCTCCTTTGTGCTTTTTACACCTTTTATTGAGCATATACTAAATGCCAGATATTTACAGCAGCCCCATGAGAAGGGCTTTATCATGACTCCCATTTTACAGCTGAGGACATTGAGGCTCAGACAGGTAAAATTACTTGCCCATATTCATTCACCTAGTGCTTGGTAAAGCATCCCTGGTCCATTGGACTCTGAAGACTTTTTTCAACACATTGTTTTCTGCCACCAGAAAGAAGCTCTGTGAGTCACCAGTACATTCCATTTCCAGAGGTCAGAACTCCAGCCAGACATCCAGAGATGAACTAGAGGTATAGAATCGGTAAACCAAGCCTTTTCTGCTCAATTATTTCACACCAGATGTAAAAGTTCAATCAGCAAGGACATCTCCAGCCAGCGTAGACTTTTTAGACTATATTTTCCTGATGAGTTGCAAAGGGGCTTCAATCCCAGATTAGTTTGACAGAATAACAGAGCTAACCAGCTTCATTCCCACAAACACCATTTCCAAGTCTCTATGAGGTAACTTCAGTTCACTGTCCATTTGAGACTGGAATGGACAAGCTCTGGGGAGTCCTCCACACCCACGGCACAGCCAGCATCTGGATGCCCAGACAGAAGCGTGGCCAGTTAATGCCATATTTTAAAGAGCTTTCTGTGAGCAGTTGTGGCACCAGGGAAAGATCCTGGCAGACGACAGCAAATTAGAGGAGAATAGACAGGGGAGGAATATTGTTTGCAGCCTGGGCAGCTTTTGCATTAACATTGTCTCTTCTTTTCTGCCCAGTTTCAAACCTGTGAGTTTCTAACAAAAGGATTCTGGCCCAAATCTACAACCTAATATTGTGGAAAAACCATGCACAAAAGGAGGGTCAGATGGTAGCAGCCCACTGCACCATTCCCAGCCCTTGTTTTCTGTCGGGAAGCAGAGCACAGTAATAAAACACATGGCGGCTTTGCCTCTTCATAGCAGAGGGAACTTGGACAAGGTTCTTACCTTTCTTGACCTCAGTGTCCACATCTATGATAGTGAAAACAGCTGTACTTACCTCAAAATTTCTTAAGGGAAATAGGTGAGCTATAAGCATGGACCCCTTATGACAACCCCAAGTCCATGATAAGCACCATGTGGATATGATGTACCCCTTCTCATTGGTAAGATGGGGATAAAAGTACATAGGGTTTTTGTGAGGAACAAATGGCTGGATGTTTCTGAAGGACCTAGCACAAGGCAGGTGCTGGCAGGTAAGTACTGGGTCTCATGCAGAGTCTGATCAGAGATGCCTCTGCGAGTGCTGGTTTGGGGAACCTGGAAGCAGATGCCCAAGTCTTTTCTCAGCCAATTGCCAAATAAATATTATACAGATCAGGTGATTAATGAATGCAACTTATTTTTCCAGGAGGTGGTATTTAAGGAAAATGAAAAAGTCAGGGAGGCAGCAAGGTAGGCAGAGGTCAGGAATCCTGGCTTGGAACGATTCAACCATTCAAGATAGATGTAACCTTGGGCAAATCCCTCCTCCACGTGGACTTCAATTCTCTCTTCTGCAAACGGAGAGTCTAGGTGACGTCCCAAGTTCCTTCAAATGCTAATATCAAATAACATTCCTTTTGGGCATTGCTCCCATCCATGGCTGGTGGGAATGAAAAATGGAAACAGTTTAGCATTACCTAGTTCAGATGAAGAGGTTCAGACCCACCTCCATGGCAGCATGTGTTGGTAACTTTATATTTGTTTATTCCACACATTTTTTTTTTTTTTTTTGCGGTATGTGGGCCTCTCACCGTTGTGGCCTCTCCCGCTGTGGAGCACAGGCTCCGGACGCGCAGGCTCAGTGGCCATAGCTCACGGGCCTAGCCGCTCTGTGGCACATGGGATCTTCCTGGACCGGGGCACGAACCCATGTCCCCTGCATCGGCAGGCGGACTCTCAACCACTGCACCACCAGGGAAGCCCCACAAATATTTTTGAGTCCTTGTTATGTGTCAGTCACTGTTCTAGGAGCTGGGGAGACACTGATGAACAGAACTAATAAAACTTCAGCTCTTAAGGAGCAGGGTAGACAAACAAAAAATTAAGGTAGAACAAGCAAGTGAGTGCTTAAGAGAAGCTGAAGAAGAGGGAGAGTTGTGATTTTAGATGGGGTTGCTGGGGAAGCCCCTCAGAAGGTGGTGTGGATGTGAGCAATGCCTGGCGCCTAGGCAATAGGTTCTGAGTACAGGCTAGATGAACACATGCCTGAATGAGCAGAGCCTGAATCTTGAAAAGACTGATTTGGATGCATATGTGGATAGTCAGTATATTTTTGTCTGAAATGAATTAGCTCTGACAGTTTCCAGAGCAAGACTGAAATGATTACATTACCATTATTTTAAATCTGAGCAGCACATGGGGAATGAGAACCACATTTTCCTCCCAAACTAGGCCAAAAGGTGAGACCCTGAGCAGTTATTTGCACATTGCTGCCCCCTCGTGGTTGTATAAAATATAGCCACAACTTCACCTTTGTTTACTTCTAGGGTAAAACATGTCGATGGGCATGCACCACCATCACTAGAGTAGAGAATTTTGAATAGAAGACCATCAGTTGTGGAGTTTTGTCAGGGTAAGTTGATTTTAAGAGTTGCTATAACAGGTAAGAAGTTACAGCTGATTCATGACTACATAGGTTTAGATGGGAACACAAAACCATCATGGTGATGTAAGTACCTGAAGGGGTACAAATAACCAATTATCAAGCAGCTGACAGCATAGAAATGAACACTTAATAAACAAGAAACTCATGTTTTATACATACTTTTGGCAAGAAAGTTAACAATGGAAATGAAGATTGAAAATCTAAGCCCTTCAGCATCTCCTTCAAACTAATAAGAAAATAGGTAGATTTAAAAACATGAGAAAATCAAATGTCATTTCATAATCTTCCTGGCATATTTATCAGGAGAGAAATGGATTAATTCTTAATTTGAGGCAAAAAATGAAATTAATAAAAAAACTATCAGTGTGGTGGCCATATCTTTCAAATCCCAAAGTCTGAACAGAATGACCTAAAGGGGCAAATGGCTAGAATATATGAAATAAGAACTCTTTTAGATAAGTCAGGAAAATGATAAGGCATCTTATTTTCATTGTGATAGAGCAGGTCATGTCCACTCGAATACCACCCTTCACGAGTTTATAGGGATCGTAATGGATCAGAGTTCTTAGGAGCCTAAGATATTTCCCAGTTCCCAAATTCCAGGAATGTTTCCTGGGGACCCCATGTGTGGACTTCAGGGACTCTTTTGTTTGGGAGCCCTATTCCCAAAACATTTAGGGAAGTGTCAGATCCAAATAGTTGGGAAACTCTAAGCTAGTTGTCTGAGGCAAGTTCTCCATGAAATGAGAGACTGGTGTCCGCTTATCACTGTGATTCTTCTAGCTGGAACATTGTTTCCTTCATACACACTTTCCTTATTTTACCTCTTAGCAAGGTGATCAGTAATCAGGTTATTTCTGTTATTAACTGGACTTGTGACAAGTTTTCTAGCCACTCTGAACCTCTGTTTTCTCATTTAACAAAAGAAGAAAGGATAATCTACTAGAAAAGGTTAATGAGAACTTGAATAAGGATAGGCATGAGAAAGAAAGTACTAGGGATAGATTAATAAATACTTTTAAAAGCAAGCTTGTTAAACAGTGATATCTATATAAACTTAGAAAGCATTCAAGATTCAAAAGTGATGTGAAGTCTTATCTGATGAATTATTCCTGACTTTAGGTTCCTGGTAAGCTACAAGCAATCTATCAGATAATGAAAATTTCTTACTGATGGGCTTTGTCCATTTTTTTTTCCACGTGTTTTTCTGTCAGAGAGTACTCTGAAAGCCATTAGAAAGAAAATTCTGCTGTCTTTTTTTTATGTTTGAAGATAACATGGCTGACCCCATTTCTGTTCACATTTAGTTCTAATTAAAAATAGTATTCTATTATAAAGGCCAATGTTTCCTGTATCGTATACTCAGGAAAACTGCCCTGGGTCTGCATCTTGGGGTCCTTGTTTGCAGAATGGACTGCTTTTCTTCTTTTCCTTTAAATCTTTAAAGTTCTTATTTTTATTACTACAACAGTAAAATGTGATTACTGTAAATAAACTTGAAAGATTACAGAAACATGTGGCCTATAAAGAAAACATTGTCCATAATCCCAACCTTCTCTCATAGGTTCGGCATATTATCGTGTTCATTTTATTTAATGAATAAACCGATGTGTGTATGAGATTTAACAAAAATGGTATCATACTAACATGTTGTTCTGCAATTGGATTTTTTTTTTAACTTTACACATCTTGGATAAGTTCTACATCAATTTGCCTCTTCTCTGTCTCCTTGTCTCTCTGTAATTTTTGTGTATTCCACAGTGAGGTGTACCTGTTGTAAATGAGGTTTCCCTTCTAGGTTGCCTGCTGCCTTTGATCAAGGGGAGATCAAAGATCTCATTCATGCAAAGGTCTCAAAGCCTGGAGAAAAGGAAACAATAAGTGCCCTCATTTGAGACTGCAGAGCAGTGGGCAGTGATGGGAAGCTGAACCCGTGGAGGATGGAGGATTTGGAGGCATTGTGGACAATGTTCCTTAGCAGCTGAAAGATGAATGGCACTGTATTAATCTCATCTTACCCATATGAATCATAGACTTTATTTATTTAAAAAATGTACATATTAACCATTTATTTCTGATTTGTACATAGTTTCCTTCCAAGGAGGAGTTAAGGGAGAGGTATGTCAATTATTGGTATGAAATGTAGGTATATAAACCTTGAAGGTAGTTGGCAATTTATTCTCTTAATATTTAAAATATGCCTACCACTCAATACAATAAGATTATAGTAACATTTTTAATTGACTTACAAGATTATATTAGCTTCAAGTGTACAGCATAATGATTCAGTATTTTTATAGATTATACTCCACTAAAAGTTATTACAAAACAATGACTATAACTTCCTGTGCTGTAAAAGATATTATTGCTTATCTATTTTGTATATAATAGTTTATATCTCTGAGACCCCTATCTTGCCCCTCACCTTGTTCCTTCTTCTCACTGGTAACCACTAGCTTGTTTTCCATATCTGTGAGTCTGTTTCGGTTTTGCTGTATATATTCACTTGCTTCATTTTTTAGATTCCACATATGAGTGATATCATAGAGTATTTGTTTTCCTCTGTCTGACTCATTTCACTAAGCATAATATTCCCTAGGTCCATGTACATTGCTGCAAATGGAAGAATTTCATTCTTTTTTTTATGGCTGAGTAATATTTCATTATATATATACATATATTATATATTATATAATAGTACTATTATATAATATTTATATATCTATAGATATCTATCTATCTATCTATATATTACATCTTCTTTATCCAATCATTTGTTGATGGACACTTGGGTTGCCTCCATATATTAATATTAGCTATCGTAAATAGTGCTGCTATGCACTTTGGGGTGCATGTATCTTTTCAAATTAGTGTTTTTGTTTTTTTCTGGATATATACCTAGGAGTGGAATTGTTGGGTCATATGGTAGTTCTATTTTCAGTTTTTTGGGAACTGCATACTGTTTTCTGTAGTGGCTGCACCAATTTATATTCCCACCAACAGTGTATGAGGGTTCCCTTTTCTCCAAATCCTTGCCTACATTTGTTATTTGTAGACTTTTTGATGATGGTCATTCTAATAGGTGTGAGGCAATACCTCAGTGCTTGTTTGACTTGCATTTCTCTAATAATTAGTGATGTTGAGCAACTTTTCATGTGCCTGTTACCATCTGTATGTCTTCTTTGGAAAAGAGTTTATTCAAGTCTTCTACCCATTTTTTGATTTTTGGTATTGAGTGGTAAATAGCTGTTTATATAGTTTGGATATTAACCCCTTGTTGATCATATCTGTATCTCTCCTTTGATTCTAAATGATAATCTTGCTGGATAGAGTATCCTAGGTTGTAGATTTTTCCCTTTCAGCACTTTGAATACATCATGCCACTCCCTTCTGGCCTGCAAAGTTTCTGTAGAGAAATCAGCTGATAGCCTTGTAGGAATTCCCTTGTATATGACTGTTTTTCTCTTGCTGTCTTTAGAATTCTCTCTTTAACTTTTGGAATTTTAATTATGATATGTCTTGGTGTGGGTCTGTTTGGGTTCATCTTATTTGGGACCCTCTGTGCTTCCTGTACTTGGATATCTGTTTCCTTCTTCAGGTCTGGGAACTTTTCAGCCATAATTTTCTGAAATACATTTTCAATCCCCTTGTCTCTCTCTTCTCCCTCTGGGACCCTTATTATGCACATATTGGTACACTTAAAATTATCCAAAGCTCTCTAAAGCTGTTTTCATTATTTTAATTTGTTTTTATTTTTGCTGTTCTGATTGGGCGATCTCCATTATTCTATCTTCCAGATCACTTATGTGTTCTTCTTTATCACTTAGTCTGCTATTCATTCCTCCTAGTTTGTTTTTTATTTCAGTTATTGAATTCATTAACTTCATTTCTGATTGGGTCTTTTTTTTATATTTTCTAGTTCCTTGTAAAATTTTTCACTGTGTTTATCATTCTTTACCCTAATTCAGTTAACATTTTTATTACCAATGCCTTGAATTCCTTATCTAGTCAATTGTTTATCTGTTTCATTATTTATTTTTTCAGGGGTTTTCTCTTGCTCTTTCAGTTGAGAGCTCTTCCTCTGCCTTTTCATTTTGCTTAACTTTCTCTGCCTTTATGAACTTAGATGAAACAATAACCCATTGTGGTGTTGAAAGGGTGTTGTTTTGTGGGAGAGTCCCTATACTGACTACATGTGTCCAGTGCCTTTGGTGAGAGGACTGGATTTGACATGGACACAGCAGTCACATCTTTCCTCAGGATGTGCTGACAGCTATCACTTTGGTAGGGGGTGGGGCTGGAGATTTAGGGGCTGGAGCTCAAGCGAGTGAAGTGGGTCTTCCCCTCTGCTCAATGCCCATCACCACCCTATTGGGGGTGGGGTCTGATCCCAAGTTGCTGGAGCAGAAGCCCTGCAGGTTGGGCCTGAGCTGGCTCTGTTCCCTTTAAGTGTGTGTTTTAACCCCTCTCCCAGGATTGGGACCCTTGCCCCAGAGTAGAGGAGTGCTGAAGAAAATGGGACCCATGCAGGGCCCATTCAAGGCTACATTGTCTGAAGAAGATTCCATGTATTTCCTTCTGGTCCAGCTCCTGTTTTGAATCCAAATGTCAGCTGAGCCAGGCTGTCTTTGGAGATCCAAACGAAATGACTTGAATCCCACTCTGTACACAGAGAATTCTTTTCCAATCTCTGAAGGGATTTTAGGGTGGGGTGGGATGGGCTACTTAAAGGCTTTTCCAATCATTTTTAAATCTTCTACTGCTCCTATGCTAGCTTGGTTTATAAATTGCCACAGTGTTGGCCACAGACAGGGTTCTGAACTGTCCTTGAGGTGCTGTCTGTGCAGCACCTGCAATTATTTCCCTTGCTCCGCTCAGGCACAGCATCACGTGGAAGTCCCCTTTCCTTCACAGCTGATCACTGGCCCCATCCTTCACCCCCCCTCCCTGATGGGGAGCCACACCACAAGGCAGGTAGTGCTGGCGTGGATTCCTGGGGCCTGAGTGGTGGTGGAGTGGCCGCTGTCAGAATTCTGGGCTTCTTCTGATGAACTGGTTGAATACGCACCAACAGTGGCCACAGCAACCCCACCCAGGCCCTGCCCCAGGACTGGGTCTCCTCTATGTCCCAGAGCTGAGTCTTCTCCCCAGACCTGGCTGTCCCACATCCAGTGCAGTACTGTGACGTGGAGTGAGTGGAGCTGGAGTGTGCACCCAGGCAGCCACGGGAAACCTGGCAGCCTCTAGAGAAGACCTCTAACCACCCTTTCCACCCTGCCTGGGGGTAAGCCAGTGAGTGTGTCCCTCATGAGTGGAGTCCAGGCTTCCCACAGCCCTCCTGGTAGTCTCAGCCAGTGGTCCTCCAACCAGCTAAGGAGGCTTGTCATCCTCATCATAGGAGACCAGGACTGGGGCATCCAGTCTGTGGCTCTCACCCCTCACTCCCCAAGGTGGGGCTCTGCACATATATTCTCCCTTTTCCTCTGATTCCCCTCCCAGGGGCACAGGTACTGACCTGATCATTTTTCTTTCCTTCTTACCCAATTACCTGTGGATCTTTCTTACAGCTTTGGTTGCAGGAAAGTCTTCCTGCCATTTTCCAGTTAATTTTCAATGAGAATTGTTCCACATGTAGATGTATTTTTGATGTGTTCGTGGGGGGTAGGTGAATTCCATGCCTCTTACTCTACCATCTTGATAGATTCCCTCAGTAGAAGACCGAGAATCCTAGACTTTAGTTGGCAACCCTATGAAGTAAGTGCTATTATTCCTAGTCTACATGTTAAAACATCTAAGCCTTGGGAATGTTATGTGAATCCACCAAGTTTACACAGGTAGAAAATGAAGGAGACAGATTTCAAACTCAGGGCCATCTGATTCCAAAGTTCATGTTCTTGTTTTAAAGTCATTTTAAATTTGTAAAAACTATGCATACTCATATTTCTACCTTTATGTCTCTAAATAAACTACTTACATTGTCACTTGTTGATCTGTTTTAATCTTCACCCTCTCACTTCCAGTCACTGGATATAGGTATTTACCTCTCTTCCCAGCTCCTGCCTCTGCTGTTATCACATTTCTCCTATCTCACCATTTCAATTCTAACATAATTTGCTTAGAAACTAATATCAACATTTAATGGATATTTTACAATGACTGTGTAAGCTCTGTTGATAGTTAAGCCATGGAGTATATTCTAATGCTGTTGTAAATAATACCTTCTCTTGGATTTCATTTTCTGTTTGTTATTGGTAATTAGATATACAATTGATTCTTGTGATACTGACCATGTACCAAGCAATCTTGCTATATTAACTTATTAATTTCCACAGCTTATGTGTACTTCCTTTGGCTTCTCTACATATCTTTGAATACTGGTAGTTTTCCCCTTGCTTTCTAATAGTTACTACATTTTTCCTTAAAGTAAACTTTCTTGAGGAAAAATTCATATACAATAAAATGAATGACTTTTAAGTACACAGTTCAATGAATGTTGACAAACATGTGTAACCAGGAGGTTATTACACCAGACAAGATATAGAACCCTTCTTCTCCCCCCGGCTGGTCAGTAACAGCTCACATCTTTAATCTCAGGAAACCATTGATCTTATTACATTTTTCTTTTCTAGAATTTTCTACTTTTATCGTCCTTTTCATTTATGATGTTGGTTTTTAACCTTCTCTTTTTTTGTCCTATTATTCCTGCTAGGGGTTTATCAGTTGTATTAGTATCTTCAAATAACAAACTTTGGACATTGTTGAGTCTCACTGTTGCATGTTTCTTTTCTATTTCATTGATTTCTGATCTTTGTTATTCTCTTCTTTGGATTTAATATACTGTTGTTTTTCTTTTAACTTCTTCATTCAGATTGATGCTAGATCACTGAGTTTTAACTTATCTTTTTCTAATAGACTATAAATTACCCTCTAAACACAACTTATCTACATTCTATAAATTTTGATATATTGTATTTTTATTATTAATTTCAAGATATTTAAATTTTTTCATTGTGATTTCTTCTCTGACTTCAGAGTTAATTCAAAAGAATACTTCCTTATTTTCAAATATAAGATTATTTTCTAGTTATCTTTTAAAAATTAATTTCCAGCTTAATTCTGCTGTAGTTAGACTATATTCTGTGTGATTTCAATCTTTGAAAATTTTTGAGACTTGCTTTATTTTAATGTATTGGTAAATACCCCACATGTATACTTGACAGCTTGTGTATTAGGCAGTTATTGCTTGCAGCATTCTGTGTGAGTAAATTAGGTTGATTGTGTTTACCATGTTGTCAAATCTTTTATATTTGTATTGCTTTTGTCTACTTGTTCTATTGATTAAGGAGAAAGCTGTATTAATATCCACCATTTGACTGTGGATTTGCATATTTTTCTGTTTGGATCTGTTTATTATTACTGCTTTAGATGTCTAGAGGCCATTTATTTCATGTTTGTTTATAGATACTACATCTTCCTGATAAATAAAACTTTTATCTCATAAAATGGCCCTCTTCCAATTTAGTAATATTTCTTCCTTAAGGTCTACCAGGTCATACCAGGTATTTACTTTTTAAATCCAATTTATTGAGGTATAATTTCATACAATAAACTCACATTCTATAAGTATGAAGTTTAATTAATTTTTAAAAAGTTATATAGCTTTGTCAGCACTACTGTGATCAAGATATAGAATATTTCTGTCACTCTATAATGTTCTATCTTGCCTCATTGGAGTCAATCCCATCTAAAAACTTGTTCCACCCTATTCCTTTTCCTCTTCTTTACTATTTTCTTTCAAAAAATTATTCTAATCTTCCCTTCTATGAGCATGTTATTAAAATTTACATACTGTATTGTAACTTACTGCACTATACATATTATAATTGTTATACAAAACATACATAATGAGTTTTACTAAAAACTGTAATATATTACTGACATATACTTTTATTGGTAACTCTGAGATTTACAATTTTTATTTTTTGGACTTTTTATTTTATTTTTTAAAATTTATTTATTGTTTTGTAATAACTTTATTTACTTTATTTAACGTCTCTAATGGGGTAAAATTGCTTTACAATGGTGTGTTAGTTTCTGCTTTATAACAAAGTGAATCAGCTATACATATACATATATCCCCATATCTCCTCCCTCTTGCATCTCCCTCCCACACTCCCTATACCACCCCCTAGGTGGTCACAAAGCACTGAGCAGATCTCCCTGTGCTATGTGACTGCTTCCCACTACCTATCTATTTTACACTTGGTAGTGTTTATATGTCCATGCCACTCTCTCACTTCATCCCAGCTTACCCTTCCCTCTCCCTGTGTCCTCAAGTCCATTCTCTATGTCTGCATCTTTATTCCTGTCCTGCACCTAGGTTTGACAGAAGCATTTTTTTTTTTTAGATTCCGTATATATGTGTTAGCATACAGTATTCATTTTTCTCTTTCTGACTTACTTCACTCTGTATGACAGACTCTAGGTCCATCCATCTCACTACAAATAACTCAATTTCATTTCATTTTATGGCTGAGAAATATTCCATTGTATATATGTGCCACATCTTCTTTATCCATTCATCTGTTGATGGACACTTAGGTTGCTTCAATGTCCTGGCTATTGTAAATAGAGCTACAATGAACATTGTGGTACATGACTCTTTTTGAATTATGGTTTTCTCAGGGTATATGCCCAGTAGTGGGATTGCTGGGTTGTATGGTAATTCTATTCTTAATTTTTTTCAGGAACTTTCATGATGTTCTCCATAGTGGCTGTATCAATTTACATTCCCACCAACAGTGCAAGAGGGTTCCCTTTCCTCCACACCCTCTCCAGCCTTTATTGTTTGTACATTTTTTGATATGGCCATTCTGACTGGAGTGAGGTGATACCTCATTGTAGTTTTGATTTGCGTTTCTCCAATCATTAGTGATGTTAGGCATCCTTTCATGTGTTTGTTGGCAATCTGTATATCTTCTTTGGAGAAATGTCTATTTAGGTCTTCTGCCCATTTTTGGATTGGGTTGTTTGTTTTTTTTGATATTGAGCTGCATGAGCTGCTTATAAATTTTAGAGATTAATCCTCTGTCGGTTGCTTCCTTTACAAATATTTTCTCCCATTCTGAGGGTTGTCTTTTCGTCTTGTTTATGGTTTCCTTTGCTGTGCAAAAGTTTTGAAGTTTCATTAGGTCCCATTTGTTTATTTTTATTTCCATTTCTCTAGGAGGTGGGTCAAAAAGGATCTTGCTGTGATTTATGTCATAGATTGTTCTGCCTGTGTTTTCTTCTAGGAGTTTTAGAGTGTCTGGCCTTACATTTAGGGTCTTTAATCCATTTTGAGTTTATTTTTGTATATGGTGTTAGGAAGTATTCTAATTTCACTTTCTTACATGTAGCTGTCCAGTTTTCCGAGCACCACTTATTGAAGAGGCTGTCTTTTCTCCATTGTATATTCTTTCCTTCTTTATCAAAAATAAGGTAACCATATGTGTGTGGGTTTATCTCTGGGCTTTCTATCCTGTTCCATTGATCTATATTTCTGTTTTAGTGCCAGCATACTGTCTTGATTACTGTAGCTCTGTAGTATAGTCTGAAGTCTGGGAGCCTGATCTTTCTCAAGATTGCTTTGGCTAATTGGGTCTTTTGTGTTGCATACAAACTGTGCAATTTTTTGTTCTAGTTCTGAGAAAAATGCCATTGATACTTTGATAGGGATTGCATTGAATCTGTAGATTGCTTTGGGTAGTAGAGTCATTTTCACATGGTTCATTCTTCCAATCCAAGAACACAGTATATTTCTCAATCTGTTTGTATCATCTTTAATTCCTTTCATCAGTGTCTTATAGTTTTCTGCATACAGGTCTTTTGTCTTCCTAGGTAGGTTTATTCCTAGGTATTTTATTCTTTTTGTTGCAATGGTAAATGGAACGTTTCCTTTATTTCTCTTTCAGAGTGTTCATCATTAATGTAGAGGAATGCAAGAGGTTTCTGTGCATTAATTTTGTATCCTGCTACTTTACCGAGTTCATTGCTTAGCTCTAGTAGTTTTCTAGTAGCATCTTTAGGATTCTCTATGTGTAGTATCATGTCATCTGCAAACAGTGAGAGCTTTACTTCTTCTTTTCCGATTTGGATTCTTTTTATTTCTTTTTCTTCTCTGACTTCTGTGGCTAAAACTTCCAAAACTATGCTGAATAATAGTGGTGACAGTGGAAAACCTTGTCTTGCTCCTGATCTTAGAGGATGTGCTTTCAGTTTTTCACCATTGAGAATGATGTTGGCTGTGGTTTTGTCATATATGGCCTTTATTATGTTGAGGTATGTTCCCTCTATGGCTACTTTCTCGAGGGTTTTTATCACAAATTGGTGTTGCATTTTGCCAAAAGCTTTTTCTGCATCTATTGAGATGATCAAATGGTTTTAATCCTTCAATTTGTTAATACGGTTTATCACATTGATTGATTTGTGTATATTGAAGAACCCTTGCATTCCTGGGATAAACCCCACTTGATCATGGTGTATGATCCTCTTAATATGCTGTTGCATTCTGTTTGCTAGTATTTTGTTGAGGATTTTTGCATCTAAGTTCATCAGTAATATTGGCCTGTAGTTTTCTTTCTTTGTGACATCTTTATCTGGTTTTGGTATCAGGGTGATTGTAGCCTTGTAGAATGTGTTTGGAAGTGTTCCTCCCTCTGCTATATTTTGGGAGAGTTTGAGAAGGATAGGTGTTAGCTCTTCTCTTAATGTTTGATAGTATTCACCTGTGAAGCCATGTGGTCCTGGGCTGTTGTTTGTTGGAAGATTTTAAATCAGAATTTCAATTTTAGTGCTTGTGATTGGTATGTTTATATTTTCTATTACTTCCTGGTTCAGTTTCAGAAGGTTCTGCTTTTCTAAGAATTTGTTCATTTCTTCCAGGTTGTCCATTTTATTGTCATATAGCTGTTTGTAGTAATCTCTCATGATCCTTTGTATTTGTGTAGTGTCAGATGTTACTTCTTTTTCATTTCAAATGCTATTGATTTGTGTCTTCTCCCTTTTTTTCTTGATGAGTCTAGTTAATGGTTTATCAATTTTGTTCATCTTCTCAAAGAACAAGCTTTTAGCTTTACTGATCCTTGCTATTGTTTCCTTGATTTCTTTTTCATTTATTTCTGATTGGATCTTTTTGATTTCTTTCCATCTGCTAACTTTGGGGTTGTTTTGTTCTACTTTCTCTAATCGCTTTAGGTGTAAGGTTAGGTTTTTTTTTGAGATGTTTCTTGTTTCTTAAGGTAGGATTGTATTGTTATAAACTTCCCTCTTAGTACTGCTTTTGCTGCATCCGGTAAGTTTTGGGTTGTCGTGTTTTTATTGTCATTTGTTTCTAGGTATTTTTTGATCTTCTCTTTGATTTCTTCAGTAATCTCTTGGTTATTTAGTATTGTATTGTTTATCCTCCATGTGTTTGTATTTTTTACAATTTTTTTCCTGTAATTGATAGCTAGCCTCAGAGCATTGTGGTCAGAAAAGGTACTTGTTATGATTTCAATTATCCTAAATTTACCAAGGCTTGATATGTGACCCAAGATATGATCTATCCTGAAGAATGTTCCATAAGCACTTGAGAATAAAGTGTATTCTGTTGTTTTTTGGGTGGAATGTCCTATAAATGTCAATTAAGTCCGTCTTGTTTAATGTATCATTTAAAACTTGTGTTTCCTTATTTTTTTTTCATTTTGGATGATCTGTCCATTGGTGAAAGCAGGTGTTAAAGTCCCCTACTATGATTGTGTCACTGTCGATTTCCACTTCTCTGGCTGTTAGTTTTTGCCTTATGTATTGAGGTGCTCCTGTGTTGGGTGCGTAAATATTTACAATTGTTATATATTCTTCTTGGATTGATCCCTTGAACATTATGTAGCGTCCTTCTTTGTCTCTTGTAATAGTCTTTATTTTAAAGTCTATTTTGTCTCATATGACAATTGCTACTCCAGGTTTCTTTTGATCTCCATTTTCATGGTATATCTGTTTCCATCCTTTCACTCTCAGTCTGTATGTGTCCCTAGGTCTGAAGTGGGTCTCTTGTAGACAGCATATATCCAGGTCTTGTTTTTTTAATCCATTCAGCTAGCCTATGCCTTTTGGTTGGAGCATTTAATCCATTTACATGTAAGGTAATTATCTATATATATGTTCTAATAACCATTTTCTTAATTTTGGGGGGTTTGTGTTTGTAGGTCTTTTCCTTCTCTCGTGTTTCCTGTCTAGAGAAGTTCCTTTAGCATTTGCTGTAAAGCTGGTTTGATGGTGCTGAATTCTCATAGCTTTTGCTTGTCTCTAAAGCTTTTGATTTCTCCATTGAATCTGAATGAGATCCTTGCTTGGTAGAGGAATCTTCGTTGTAGGTTTTTCACTTTCATCACTTTAAATATGTCCTGCCCCTCCCTTCTGGCTTGCAGAGTTTCTGCTGAAAGATCAGCTGTTAACCTTATGGGAAGTCCCTTGTATGCTATTTGTTGTTTTTTTCCTTGCTGCTTTTAATATTTTTCTTTGTGTTTAATATTTGGTAGTTTGATTAATATGTGTCTTCGATTGTGTCTCTTTGGATACATCCTGTATGGGACTCTCTGTGCTTCCTGGACTTGATTGACTATTTCGCTTCCCATATTAGGGAAGTTTTCAACTATAATCTCTTCAAGTATTTTCTCAGTCCCTTTCTTTTTCTTTTCTACTTCTGGGATCCCTAAAATTCAAAGGTTTTTGTGTTTAATGTTGTCCCAGAGTCTCTGAGACTGTCCTAAATTCTTTTCATTATTTTTTCTTTAGTCTGCCCTGCGATAGTTGTTTCCACTGACTTATCTTCCAGGTCACTTATCCATTATTCTGCTATTGTTTCCTTCTAGAGAATTTTTAATATCATTTTTTGTGTTGTTCATCATTGTTTGTTTGGTCTTTAGTTCTTCTATGTCGTTATTAAACATCTCTTTTATTTTCTATATTCTATTTACAAGATTTTGGATCACTTTTACTATCATTACTCTGAATTCCTTTTCAGGTAGACTGCCTATTTCCTCTTCATTTGTTTGGTCTGGTGATTTTTTACCTTGCTCCTTCATATGCTGTGTGTTTCTGTGTCTTCTCATTTTGCTTAACTTACTTTGTTTGGGGACTCCTTATTGCAGGCTGCAGGTTGTTAGTTCCTGTTATTTTTGGTGTCTGCCCCCAGTGGCTAAGGTTGAGTCAGTGGGTTGTGTAGGCTTCCTGGTGGAGGGGACTGGTTCCTGTGTTCAGATGGATGAGGCTGGATCTTGTCTTTCTGGTGGGCAGGACAGCCTCTGGTGGTGTGTTTTGTGGTGTCTGTGACCTTATTATGATTTTAGGCTGCCTCTCTGCTAATAGGTGATTTTGTTTTCCTGTTTTGCTAGTTGTTTGGCATAGGTTTTCCAACACTGTAGCTTGCTGGTTGTTGAGTGGAGCTGGGTCTTAGCGTTGAGGTGGAGATCTCTGGGAGAGAGATCTACGTGGAGCTAGGAGGTCTCTGGTGGACCAAAGTCCTGAACTCAGTTCTCCCACCTCAGAGGCACAGGATGACACTTGGGCATAGCACCAAGACCCTTTCAGCCACACAGCTCAGCAGAAAAGGGAGAAAAAAGAAGAAAGAAAAAATAAAATAATTAAATAAAATAATTAAAATTAAAAAATATATTATTAAAAATAAAAAAATTAAAAAGTCATAAAAGAAAGAAAGATAGAGAGAAGAGAGAAATCAAACCAATAAACATATCCACCAATGATAACAAGCACTAAAAGCTATACTAAAGAAAATAAAAAAAATGTACAGACAGAACCTTAGGACAAGAGGTAAAAGCAAAGCTATACAGACAGAATCACACAAAGAAGCATACACATATATGCTCACAAAAAGAGAAGAAGGAAAAATAATTATATACCTATATATAAAAAAAGGAAGAAAACATCCAGATCAAGAAACAAATCTACAAATTATAATAAACTCTAAATACTAAACTAAGGTAAACATAAAACCAGAAACAAATTAGATGCAGAAAGCAAATCCCAAGTCTACAGTTGCTCCCAAAGTCCAGTGCCTCAATTTTGGGATGATTCATTGTCTATTCAGGTATTCCAGAGATGCAGCTTACATCAAGTTGATTGTGGAGATTTAATCTGCTGTTCCTGAGGCTGCTGGGAGAGATTTCCCATTCTCTTCTTTGTTTGCACAGCTCCTGGGGTTCAGCTTTGGGTTTGGTCCCACCTCTGCGTGTAGGTCACCTGAGGGGGTCTGTTCTTCGCTCAGACAGTACGGGGTTAAAGTAGCAGCTGTTTAGGGGGCTCTGGCTTATTCAGGTTGGGGGAGGGAGGGGTAGGAATGTGTGGCGAGCCTGTGGTGGCAGAGGCCAGCATGACATTGGAACAGCCTGAGGCACGCCATGCGTTCTCCTGGGGAAGTTGTCCCTGGATCATGGGACACTGGCAGTGAGTGGCAGGCTAAACAGTTTCCTGGGAGGGGAAATGTTGATAGTGACCTGTGCTCACACACAGGTTTCTTGGTGACTGCAGCAGCAGCGTTAGCATTTCATGCCCTTCTCTGGTGTTGGTGCTGAAAAGCACGGCTCCCGCCTGTCTCTGGAGCTGGTTTAGGCAGTGCTCGGAATCCCCTCTCCTTGTGTATCCCGAAACAATTTTCTCTCGACTCTTAGGCAGTTCCAGACATTTTCCTGGACTCCCTCCTGGCTAGCTGTGGTGTACTAGCCCCCTTCAGGCTGTGTTCATGCAGCCAATCCTAGTCCTCTCCCTGGGATCTGACCTCCAAAGCTGGAGCCTCAGATCCCAGCAACCACCCACCCTGGCAGGTGAGCAGACAAGCCTCTCAGGCTGGTGAGTGCTGGTTGGCAGCAATCCTCTGTGTGGGAATCTCTTCACTTTGCCCTCTGCACCCCTGTTGCTGTACTCTCCTGCACGGCTCCAATGCTTCCCCTCCACCACCCCCTGTCTCCACCACTGAAGGGGCTTCCTAGTGTGTGGAAACTTTTCCTCTTTCACAGCTCACTACCAGAAGTGCAGGTCCCATCCCTATTCTTTTGTCTCTGTTTTTTCTTTTTCCTTTTGCCCTATCCTGGTATGTAGGGAGTTTCTTGTCTTTTGGGAAGTCTGAGGTCTTGTGCCTGTGTTTAGTAGGTGTTCTGTAGGGATTGTTCCACATGTAGATGTATTTCTGATGTATTTGTGGTGAGGAAGTTGATCTCCACGTCTTACTCTTCCATCATCTTGAAGGTCTCCCTCTACAATATGTTTTTATGACTTATAAAATGCAATATAATTATTGCCTTTTTCATGTCCTAGTCCCTAGAAGGATGATAGAACCCTTTAACTGCATTTATCTACTTTTGACATATCTGTTATTGTTATTGGTTATTTAAATTCTCTCTATAGATCAAACTCCATAAGAAATTTTATTTTTATTTATTCTTATTTATCCATTTATTCATTTAGATTTACACATACTAATTATTTTTCCTTCCATATAACTTCTATTTGTGACAATTTTCCTTCTCTTTAGCATTCTTTTTTGTCTGTTGGTGACAAAATTCTCTCTTTTTTTGTCTATAAGTGTTTTTGTTTTACCTTTGTTTTTGAAGAATATTTTCCCTGGGTACAAGAATTTGAGTTGTCAGTAATTTTCTCTATCACTTCAAAGACATCATATATATATATATATATATATATATATATATATATATATATATATATATATATATATATATATATTTGCTTCTATTGTTTCTGGTAAGAGTCAGCTGAAGATAATTTTATTTTAGATCCATTTTCTTTTTTTGATATTTTCTCTTTTTATTTTTTTTAAAATCAATTTTATAAAGATATTTTCATTGGGATATATAATGTCTTTTGAATCTGTGGCTAAGCATCTTTCCATAATTTTAAAATGCATTTTTAGCCATCAAGTCTTCAGCTATTGCTTCTGCCCCATTTGCCTTTCTGCCAATGTTTTATTTTTATTTTTTATAAATTTATTTAATTAATTAACTTATTTCTGCTGCATTGGGTCTTCGTTGCTGCACACAGGCTTTCCTTAGTTGTGGAGACCGGGGGTTATTCTTTGTTGCAGTGCACAGGCTTCTCCTTGCAGTGGCTTCTCCTGTTGAGGAGCACAGTCTCTAGGCACTTGGGCTTCAGTAGTTGTGGCATGTGGGCTCAGTCTTCGTGGCTCGAGGGCTTTAGAGCACAGGCTCAGTAGTTGTGTTGCATGGGCTTAGTTGCTCTGAAGCCTGTGGGATCTTCCTGGACCAGGGCTTGAACCCATGTCCCCTGCATTGGCTGGCAGATTCTTAACCACTGTGCCACCAGGGGTGTCCTCCACCAATGTTTTTAAATGGGTCTGACCTGCAGTTAATATGACAACAATTTTTTTTTTTTTTGTGGTACGCAGGCCTCTTACTGTTGTGGCCTCTCCCGTTGCTGAGCACAGACTCCAGATGCACAGGCTCAGCGGCCATGGCTCATGGGCCCAGCCACTCCACGGCATGTGAGATCTTCCCAGACCGGGGCACAAACCTGCGTCCCTTACATTGGCAGGCAGACCCTCAACTACTGCACCACCAGGGAAGCCCAATTTTGACTTAACTTGTTATCAAGTCTTTCCAAAGCATGACCCCAGCTCATATGGGAAAAAAAAAAAAAATGTGGGACCACTATTTTCTTTTTTCTCTATGTTTTCTATTGTTGCTGTAACAAATTACCACAAAGTTAGTGGTTTGAAACAACACAAATTTATTACCTTCCAGTTCTGGTTAGAAGTCCAACACATTGGGGTAAAATGTATCTCATTGGGGTAAAATCAAAGTAGGGTTGTGATACTTTCTGGAAGGTCTGGGGAGAATATGTTTCCTGGCTGTCAAATTTCCTTGGCTTATGATCCCACCTCTTCCATCTTTAAAGCCAAAGATGTCAGGTCAATTCCTTCTTTTCTTTTCTTCTTTTTTTTTTTTTTTGATGCTTCCAACAATCACTTTAATTACTTGTTTATGTAACAGATAATAACCTTGAATCCTTTAAGGTTAGAAGACATGAGCATTCATTCATTCTCTCACTCATTCTACAAATATTTCTTGTGTGCCTACAGTTTTCCAGGCACTGTGGACACAGCAGTTCACAAAACATACAAGGTCGTCTGTAGCCTACAGTGAACCATGGAATCCAATACGAAGGGACCATCAATGGAAGAAAATTCTGTTTAACAAGTATTCACAAGAATTTTTATGCAAATGTGACTTTCTTATGGTTATAAGGAAAACAAAGCCAGCAGTCAATGTTTCAGCTGATATTCTGACCAAGATATAAAAAAGCTGGATTTAAACCACCTATGGTCCTCAGACCAGAAGTAAAGCAGAATTCATGCACAGTAGATAAGAGTTTATCCCAAACAGAGAGGGCTAGACTTGTTCCAAAATATGGGGATTTTAGACATCTCAATTCCAAAAAAGCATAGTGATCCAAACAGGCATTTTAGAAATAAAATGTATGTCTGCACAACTGTAATTCACAGCTTTAAAACACTTGCTGCCCCTTAAATATATAATGGCTGTGATTTGACACAGCTCCAGAATTACCACTGAGAGTCTCTGACATGACATGTTAACACAGAACACAATCTCACTGCCCTATCGCTGTCACCCAGAGGGGTTTCCTTAAAATGCTGAGTAGCCATCTTCAGTCCTGAAAATAGGAGACTGCAGCATACTGCCCTGCACTGGCTGCAGCAAATCGTCCTTCAATTACCAACGGTGTGTGTTTTAAAAGGAGCAATCTCTGAGCAACTTCTAGAAACAAACGTCTACTCTATACGTTAAACATTCTTACTTCCTATGGCATTTGGTTTTTCTAACATATGTACAAATGCGTGAGCGTATATTCCCAACTGAGGTCTTCAAACCAACCATACCTTTCTTCAACCTAAAAGTCATGGAACACTTCTCTTCCCATAAGATGTTTTTCTTTAGAGAGGTAAAGTTTAATCAGTTATGCATTTATCAAGTCTAAAGTGTAGTATTCACAAATGAGACTGAATCTTTACAGCTTCCAGAAAAGAAAGGAGAAGAAAGAGTTTGTGTCTCACTCTCCAAGAATCCTGACCCATCCCTCCATCCAAACAGGGAGAAAGAGATCAGGAAGACGGCACTTAGCACCTTCTAGGGGAAATTCGAGCAATCAGGTAGTCTGACCATTTCTTTCTACAAATGACTAAACTAAGGTTAGAAAGGTTGAGTTGTCTGAGCCCATGATACATGGTAGTGGCAGAGGCTGAATCAGGACTCTATTCCCGGTTTATCACTTGTTACCAAAGAGCTGGATTACCCAAGCTCTTTAGTAACAGTTCTTTCAATACCTTGAAAATGTTCTGTGTCTTCATTTAATTCTTTTTTTTAACATCTTTATTGGAGTATAATTGCTTTATGTTGTTGTGTTAGTTGCTGCTGTATAACAAAGTGAATCAGCTATACGTATACATATATCCCCATTTCCCCTACCTCTTGCCTCTCCCTCACACCTCTCTATCCCACCTCTAGGTGGTCACAAAGCACCGAGCTGATCTCCCTGTGCTATGCAGCTGCTTTCCACTAGCTATCTATTTTACATTTGGTAGTGTATATATGTCAGTGCCACTATCTCAATCAAAAAGAATCATGTACCACAATGTTCATTGCAGCACTATTTACAATAGCCAGGATATGGAAGCAGCCTATGTGTCCCATCAACAGATGAATGGATGAAGAAGATGTGGTACATATATACAATGGAATATTACTCAGCCATAAAAATAAATGAAATTGAGTTATTTGTAGTGAGGTGGATGGACCCAGAGTCTGTCATACAGAGTGAAGTAAGCCAGAAAGAGAAAAACAAATACTGTAGGCTAACACATATGTATATGGAATCTAAGGAAAAAAATATGGTTCTGAAGAACCTAGGAGCAGGACAAGAATAAAGATGCAGATGTAGAGAATGAACTTGAGGACAGGGGGAGGGGGAAGTGTAAGCTGGATGAAGTGAGAGAGTGGCATTGACATATATACACTACCAATTCCTTCTTAGGTTGCTATCTCTCTGGGGCTAATTTCTGAGAGCCTCTTCCACTTTTGAGGACCCCTGTGATTACATTGGGTCCACTGGATAATCCAGGATAGTCTCCCTATATTAAAGGCCATTGATTAGCACCTTAATTCCATCTGCAAGCTTAATTCTCCTTTGTCATTTAGTCTAGCATTTTTATAGATTGTGGGGATTAGGGTGTGCACATCTTTGGGAAGCTATTATTCTGCCTACTACAGAGCTTACCCTTGTTTTACCTGGATTTACATTCTATTAGGAAAATAATATAATTTCCAGTGTAAATCAGGTTTGGGAGCTGTTATGAAATGAATGTTTGTGTGCAAACCACCCCCTTTCCCAACCATCATATTTATGTGTTGAAGCCCTAACCCCCAGTGTGTCTTTATTTGGAGAGAGAGCCTCTAAGGAAGTAATTAAGGTTGAATGAGATCGTAAGGGGAGTCCTTGATCCTATAGTATTTGTATCCTTATAAAAAGAGACATCAGAGATCTCTCTCTCTCTCTCTCCTTCCCACCCCCTCCCTCTCCCTCTCCACATGACCACAAAGGAGAGGTCATGTGATCACACAGCAAGATGGTGCCACCTACAAGCCATGAGGAGAGACCTCAGCAGAAGCTGCCTTGATCTTGGAACTTCTAACCTCCAAAACTGAGAGAAAATAAATTTCTGTTGTTTAAGCCACTCGGTCTGTGGTATTTTGTATGAAGCCAGAGCTAAGACAGGAACAAAAACCTTGGAACTTGGTCAGTGTAACACTGAATGATGGGTAGTTTTGACCCAGAAAGGATTAATCCTTACCATGGCCTGCCCTCTGTTTTTGTTATCTGGGTACAGCCCATTTCCACTATTAAACTATATATCCTTGAGACACAGCAGGAACTTATGTCTGATAGATTTTTCAGCTAACCCGTAACACTTATCATGATGCTTGGTACATAGTTTGCGCTCAGTAAATATTAACTTATTTTTAAGTTGAACCATTGCTTTTGGGAGTTGAACTGTTGCAGTTAATGGTTTAACCAGTTTGTTTTAGTTTTCGTCACTTTACTCCCCCAAAGCTAAATATGTTTATAATAACATATTGCTCACAGAGCTTCTTGCCAAGTGGCGGCACTTCATCCTTTAAGAGGAAAAAACCCTAACTCACTTTTTAAAAACTTGTTTTGGAATTTTTAAGAGGTGTTCCAGTGTTCTGTGGTCAGATTGTACTCATGTCTTCAACTGTAGTGCTGCATTATAGCTCCAGAGTTGGCACTGATGTATTGTTGAAAATATTATCAGTGGTAAGGGACCTACTACTGAGAATTTTATTAACACAAATGAGAGCCCCTAGGAGGATCTCTTGGTAAGAAGTTTACTGATTACAAGCCTCCTCTGTCTAGACATTTAAATAGTCTGGCCATTTAGATTCATTAGATTTGTGACTTAAACCACTGAAATACTTTCCTGTTACAACAATGGAAGAGTTTCTGGATTTTGCTTCTCCTGTGACTTCTTGCTGGAGCTGATGGGCACTGTCATGCAATGTGTTTGCAATTACTACATGGTTGGGGGCTTGCTTCGTATGTGTGTGTTTGAGCACTGGGTGGTGACACACCATTTCCTCGGTCTTGGAAGAGCCTCACATTTTTTCTTCTTCAGTGCTGAGGATTCCAGAATAATCGACCAAGAATTAGATGGAAGCTTGGGGGTTAACTCATCCAGCCTCCCACACCCCCACAGTGTGTTTCAAAGATTTTTAAAATGCAAATCATATAACAGATTAACCAAGGATGTTCATATACACATGCACACACACACACATTTCTGAAAAATGTTTTCAGGAAACAATACTTACCCTTTCTATATACAATATATACCGATCAATCTTATTCTAATTTCTTCTATTGTATTCTGATCATATGTGTGTGTGTGTGTGTGTGTGTGTGTGTGTGTGTGTATGTATATATATACATGATATAAAATGTATAAGATATAATATACGTCGATGCTGGTTTGGTACCCACTAAATTACTTTCATATCTCACTAACATGTTGCAATCTGCAGTTTAAAAACACAGGACTACAGAATTACTGGCAGATGTTTGGTCAACCCATCTTCATTTGAACAGTCCTATCATTGAGGGGTTTAATACTTTATGAGCAAAATTCACAGGTGTAATACTCATTGAACAATTGGTCTTTAATAGTGTCTACTTAGGTCACCCCCTGGTCTAGGCAGCGTGTGCTTTCAAGAAATGTTCCCTCCAATCAGGTTTGAACCTGGGCATGGCCTGAATCTCAAGATGTGTGGCCAGTAAGACTGGCAGGATTCTGCAATACATTTAGGGCTCTTCGTTGTTCTATGTAACTTCAGGATCCTAAGGTGCTACTACTCTCAGTTGAAACTCCATTTTTCTAATACAAAGATCCCTTCAACTATGTGGCCAATCTGATTAAATAAATGTTAAGGATGTCAATGACATGCTCAAGTGCCTACTTATCACATTATTAATTTAGTTACTATATATATTTATTTATTTATAAATCACATTAACATACATACAGTATTGCACCATATGAACAATAGTACATAAAAAGATACATTAGTTAAACATTTTTTCTCCTATCACATTTCATGAAACAACTTTATTCAGTTCTCCACTTGCCTCTTTAATGTAGCTTTTTGGTCATCTCTAGACCCACTTTGTGTGTTCTCTATGGAGGACGTCCAGAGCACACCAACTCCATTGCCACCTAAGTTATTTGAGATTCAAAGCTTTTTTGATCCATGATGCTGTTACTGTAAACTTTATTCCAAGCAATTAATATCCTTTTGCATTGTTTTTCTTTCATTCTTCATGTGTAATATTTACAGGGTAACAACTTACTAAGTTGTTTTTATAACAACTGTATGGAAACATAATCACAAACCATACGATTAATCCATTTAAAGTGCACAATTCAATGGTCTGAGTATATTAGAAGGGCTGTGAAACCATGAACTCAATACATTTTATCATTTTCCTCACCCCAAAAAGATACTCCGTACCCATTAGCAGTCATTTCACAATTCTTCCCACCCCGCCCTGGCCCAGGCAAGCACCAATCTACATTCTATCTTCATGGACTTGTCTATTCTGGATACTTCATACAAATGTCATTATACAATATGTTTCTTTGGGACTGGCTTCTTTTATTTAGATTATGTTTTCAAAGTTCATCCATGTTACAGCATGTATCAGTATTCCATTTCTTTTCATTTAAATTTGTTTTAAAGTCACCTTTAAATGGTTTGTTTAAAGTGATAACCTGTGCTTCAATCTGGAAAAATCATACCCCCTCCCCAGAAATAATGACTAAGTCTCTGTCAAATTCCTTTTCCTTCTTTTAAAAATTTAATGCTCTCAGGTGACTTCCATCACTTTGAAAATCAGTGCTAACTGAGTCCATTTCAGGTTAATGTATCTTGAAAAATAGTTCTGCTTTGTTCCAAATAAAGTCATGAGAAGAACTCCTGTAATACGAGAGACCTTGTAAGCCCTTGAAAATAGGGCTTCTTTTGTTCTGAGGAAAATCCCCATATCTTTAGATATGTGTCGTATATAGTGGAAATCAAAGTGGTTGTATGATCTTGAAGTCAACTCGGTGACGGAAAGTGATATTTCTTGAATGCTAAACAAAAGCCAGGTACTGTGCTTGGCACTCTTTCTATGTTATCTGACTTAATCTTCACAACATCCTATGAAGCAGAAAATACTTTCTTCATTTGATAAATAAGGAAACTGAGTGTTCGGTTTGAGAAGTGGGTCAGGTGCCTTTGGTTCCTCTTGCCTGACCTTTTCCTGCACATTAACTCTGATCTTCTTCCCACCTGTCTTGCTTCACACAGTGTGCACTCCATCCACCATGAAGTCCACCATGACCACAGCAGGACTGTTCAGGGTAAAATAACAGAGGAAAAAAATCCATTTTGTTTCCCCATCTCAAACTCCACCCCCACTGCAAAACATGACTGTGGATCCCTAAGGCTCTGATATTGAGTAGGGACATACACTGGAGGAAAAATATGATGCACCTAAAGATGGTGGAGAATAACAGTAATAATGAAGAAGAAGAAGATGATGATGATGTGATGATGGTGGTGATGATGATGACAATACTAACAGATGTTTATTGAGCATGTACTGAATGCCAAGTCATAGTGTCAGAACTTAAGATGCCTGATTTCACCTGTTCCTCAAAACAAGGTTTATGAGGTAGGTTCCACTATCACTCCTGCTTACAGGTGAGATTATTGAGGTTTAACTATGGAAACAACCTGCTCCAGACTACATAGCTAACAATAATGGAGCTAGGGTTCAATCCCCAGTTTATCTAATTCCAGATCTTCTCACTCCTACTTCATGGGGGAGATATGGTATTAGAAGGAACTAACCAAAGAGGATCTCCCTAAAAGTAGTCATTTTTCAAAAGAAGCTAAAAAGGAGATCCCACTATGTGAGCAAGCAGATCCTTGAGAAGCAGTTTTGGTAAACTAACTTCTATCTTCCAGGCCAGCAGCCTCTTTTTTTTTTTTTTTAAAGTAAAATACCATATACCACTAGGCATTACTCTTCTTGACAGTAGATTACATTCTGGACCTGACTGGAGTTTTTGTCCAGGAGAATTTGTTACAATTTCAAAGAAGTTTCTTAAGAGAAATGGCTGTTTTGCATTTATTACACAGGACCTAAAAATATGTCAGGTTTGATCTTCTATGAAATCACCTTGTATAAACTTCATGCTTCTCTTCCGCCCCTCCTGACTCCCTGCTTCTTCCCGCCTTTGCACGCAATGGCTGTGGCCAAAGCTCCCCCCAGACAGCCCAGCTTCCAGAGGCCTTGACCCACATTTTGTAGAGCTTCTTTTTGTCTGCAAAGTTGAATCTCTACTGTCCTGAAAGCACAACTTGGAACTCTCCTTCTCTACAAATCCTTGTTAAGAGCCTGTCCAGGGATCCCTATATAGCTTTGATGTTACAGCACCCGGTCAGTCAGTCACCCTGGGGAAATGAAAGCCGAGATGCACAGATCATAATAATGCGACAGTAAAAATGATAAGAAGTCCTGTTTGTTGAGTAGTTATTGCTTATTATGAGCTGGCAAATGGGCTAAGTGTTTGCATATGTTGCCTGTGATTTCAAAACAATACCTCATTTACCTTAATACCCAAATGATGACAGTTTAAGTCCCATGACTTGATTTCTGGGAAGTAGCCCTTCTCAAAGTGTCCCTGGCTGTTTCCAAGAGGTCCAGGTTGACTTACATATGCTCAGGGACATAACCTTGATTTTTTCCACCACGTATTTCCTGTGGTGTCTCCATGCTGATTTCTTTGCTTCTAGTGTCTGGTGGGATAGCCTCTCTCTGAGAAGAGTGGTTGTTGGTAGTTATTACTCTTCTGCCCATTTTGGCCTCAGAGGAGGTTGGCATTGTTCTTCCTTTTGTTACCCTCTGAATCACAGGGCAGGGCCATGTACAATACCTGACAAACAGCTGGGATCAGGCAGTGGAACAAGATTGGACTGAAGTTTCAAGGATAGTGAAAGGGCTGTGCAAGGCTGGTTGTAACCTGTAATTCCTCCCAACTGGCTTCTTCTCATTCGAGGGTATCTTCTTAGAACATTTCCTTGACTGGTGGCCCGTCCTCCACATACCTCACCCTCTAGTTAACTTCCTACCACTACAAACACCCCAGTTATCTTCACACTTCAGTTTCTGAGCTGAACTCATCCTTACCTAATCTGAGACTTGTGCCTGGTCCTTGTTGCTCTTCTCAGCCTCAGTATCTTCTCAGGATTACTGACAGCAAGGACCTCAGTTCCCTAAAAGGAAAACTACTCTCCATAGATGTAGAGTCTGGCCTGATGGCTCAAAAGAGATAATCCCACAAGAGTCTAACATCAGCATGTCACTGAAAGATGTAGTTCTTCAGCAGAAAATAACAACACATTGTTGGGAATGGCACAGCTCCTGTCCTCTGCCTTCATGCTTCTATGTGGAGAAAGCTCCATTATGGTGATGCTACTGCCTCTTGCCCCATTCCCTGTCCAGGGACAGAGGTGTGACCTATCCAATTAATGTGCCTGGAAAAGTTCAGTCTGTCTGCCTCTGTGACTGCTTGTTTGCAGAAGTGAACATTCAGGAACAAGACTTCACAGGGAGAACCCTGAGGTGGGTCAGCTCAGCCATTGTTTCTGAGGTGGTAAGTTTGCCTAATTCAGGGGTGAAATATTAACAATAAAGATCCTATTTTTATTTCTATTCACTATATTCCTAGGATTTTCTACCAACTGGTTTCCAAACTCAAAAGTGGAAAGGGGTATGTTACATACAGCTCCCTAAACCTAAACCTAAACCCATGTGTTGGAGGACAGTAGCCCAAGGTTGATGGATTCCACCTCAGTTCAATTCCTGTTCAGTCTCATGGGGTCCAGTTGCATCCCTGGTCATGTACCATTACATCAGTCAATATCCATAGGTGTGGAGAAGAGCTAAGGGTAGTCCTGGGCTCCGAAAATACGGTGCTCAACTTGAGAAGGCCCTCGATGATGCTTCTGTGGTATATAAGCAAAATATGTTGTCTCCATTCCACAGCATGGACCAAGGGTGTGTCCGGGTGACTTTCCTCTCACAAATATTGAGTCCTCTGCTTAGAACCCCTCAGTGGATCAGCACCTTCTACACTGGGGGTCATCAAGGTCTGGGATGTGTGGTCTCTGTAGCAACTGCTTAACTGCCACTGTTGTGCACCAACAGCCATAGATGATGCATAAGTGAGTAGGTGTGACTATGTTCCAGTAAAACTTTATTGACAAACCAAGCAGTGGGTCAGATTTGGCTCCTGGTTATCATTTGCCAACCCCTATTCTATGTTACTGGCTCCAAGCTCCTCAGCTTAGCATTCAAGGTCCCTCATTTAGCCCCTACTTATCTCTTTAGCTTCATATACTGCTCACTTTTCACCTTTCCAGTCCCTCTGCTTAGAATCCAGAGATACCCAACTGGTTAGAATAACTCCACCTCCCCCACCCCTTACATGCACATACACACATGCATAAACACACACACACACACACACACACACACACAGAGTCACACAGGCACAGGCACAGAGGAATGCTCTTCTATTCTGTGATTCTGTGATTTTACACTTGCTGTTCCCTCTGCTTGAAAAGACTTCCTTCTTTCTTCACCTGGTCGAATTCTACTCACCCTTCAGACTGGATTCTAGGATGACTCTGTCCCTTGAAAGCCTTCTTCAAGCCACCCATGGCTGGGTTGGGTATCTCACGTCTTCGTTTCCATATAGTTAATGCATAGATGAGATGTTTTCCATTTCTAAGTCTGTCTTCCCTGGCTATTCAGGGAACTCCTGGGGCCAGGGACTCAGTTTCATAATTTCCACATCACTGGGGCATCAGAGAGTATCCAGCATGGATCAGCTGCTGAATTTGTGCAGAACTGAACCGATGAAGCCAGAGTGATCCAGAGAAAAAGGGGCAGGTTTTCCTGCAGATATTATAAATGGGACATTCAGGGGTAAGGTGAACTGACAGGCTTATAAACAAATGGGATAAGATAGAAAAAGCCAGGGATGAGGACTGTAGTATGACATGGGAATATTGACACAATAAATAATGGGATCTGAAGAATGGATTGGCAGCTTTGACATTCTTTACTTTCTGCCTGAGTCCAAAGGCAAAAAGCATAGCTTCCACGTACTAGAAATTCACAATGCAGTTGGCAGTGCAATATTAAAGAAAATGAAATAATCAAAAAACCATGGGAAAAAAAGCACATTTTCAAATGCTCGGTTATATGGGACAGATTAAATTTGGAAGACAGGATGATCAACAGAAGCTAGAAGAGTTAAAAAAAAAAAAGCCTCTGGTAGTGGTATTAGGGAAAGAATATCAAAAATATCATGAAATTTATAACTTTTAATTTTTTTACTAAAAAACTTTTTAACTGGTGTATCATACCCCCCAAATTACAAATAAGTGCACATCTCAATAAATTTTCACAAACAGAACACATTTCTGTAATTAATACTCAGATTAAGAAACAGAATATCATCAACATCTCAGAAGCCCCCTTGTGGCCCCTTTCAGTCACCACCTACTTCCAAGGGAAACTACTACCCTGACGCCTAATAGCAGAGGTTAGCTTTGCCTATCAGTGAATTTTAGGCACATAAAATGATACAATGTGTACTTTTTGTGTCTCTTTTCTTTTGCTCTTCATTATATTTTGAAGTTCATCCAAGTTGTTATGTTTGTTAAGAAGTTGTTATGTTTAGAAGTTATGTTGTTATGCTTAGAAGTATTTTGTTCATCCTCATTACCGTTTAGGATTCCGTTGTATAAATACACCACCTTTATTTTTTCATTCTTCAATTGATGGAAATCTGGGTGGATTCCAGTTTTTAGCTGCTTTCTAACACAAGTCTTTTGAGAGACATATGTATGAATATCTGTTAAGTACATACCTAAAGAATGAAATTATTGGGTCATAAATTATATATATGTTCAGCTTTCATAGATAATGCCAAACTATTTTTCAAAATGGTTGGACCATTTTATACTCCCACCTGCAGTGTATAGAACCCCAAACACTCCACATCTTCTTTAATTCTTTGCCTCATCAGTTTCTTTCATGTTAGTCATTCTGGTGGGTGTGTAGGGTACCTCTTTGTGGTTTTAATTTGTATTTCCTTGGTGAATAATGAAATTGGGTACCTTTCCACAAATTTATTGACTATTTCTATATCCCTTTTGGTTAAAATATTCAACCCTTTTTGAGGTTGGGGGTTGTCTGCACATTCTTTTGCACATTGATATATAGGAGATATATATACATATATATATATAGGAACATATATTTTATTTTTTTAAGTTTTATTATTATTATTTATTTATTTCTATAAATTTATTTTATTTATTTTTGGCTGCATTGGGTCTTCATTGCTGCTTACGTGCTTTCTCTAGTTGTGGCGAGTGGGAGCTACTCTTTTTTTTTTTTTTTTTTCGGTATGCGGGCCTCTCACTGTTGTGGCCTCTCCCGTTGCGGAGCACAGGCTCCGGACGCGCAGGCTCCGGACGCGCAGGCTCAGCGGCCATGGCTCACGGGCCCAGCCGCTCCGCGGCATATGGGATCCTCCCAGACCGGGGCACGAACCCGTATCCCCTGCATCGGCAGGCGGACTCTCAACCACTGCGCCACCAGGGAGGCCCTGGGAGCTACTCTTTGTTGTGGTACACGGGCTTCTCATTGCTGTGGCTTCTCTTGTTGTGGAGCACGGGCTCTAGGCATGTCGGCTTCAGTAGTTGCAGCATGCAGGCTCAGTAGTTGTGGCTCATAGGCTTTAGAGCACAGGCTCAGTAGTTGTGGCTCATGGGCTTAGCTGCCCCGTGGCATGTGGGATCTTCCTGGACCAGGGATTGAACCTATGTTCCCTACATTGGTAGGCAGATTCTCAACCACTACGCCACCAGGGAAGCCCTATATTCTTTATATATGTTGGGTATATGTCCTTTGTCAGATAGATAAATTACAACCTGTCTTGCCTTTTTATTCTCTCAAAAGTGTTTTTAATGAACAAAAGAAATCCCCATAATTTCTAATTCTCCCTTAGATCTTTGGATTATTGCTGCTTTCTAGTTCATAGACTCAGTGAATGAGAAGAAAGGATTCTATTAGGTATAGAAAGCTTGAAAACAATAATAGAAGGAAACTTAGAGTTCACCTGATTCAAATCCCTTGGTTTTTCTCTTGGGAATCTACAGGCCAGAGAAGATGGGTAACTTGCTCTGAGTCACTGACTCAGTTAACAGAATTAGGGCCCGGGGCTCTTGTCTCCTAGTCCAGTGTTCTTACATGGCCACGTTCACTCTTTCTTTCGAGTGGTGGGAACAAAGTGAGTGTCTATGGCAAGTGACAGCACAGTTGTTAAACTGTATCTACATTGGTGAGAGTTTCATCAGCCCCAGGGCCAGAAGACAAAAAGAGCAGACCTTTCTGCACCCAGCTTCCTCTACACCCTTAACAGGAGCTGCACTACATTTAGGAAACTCTTGATATGTATTGCTAAGCCCTGCTAGGCTGTGTGCAGCCTGATAGCTATGTCTCCATTCTAAAAATTAGTTAAGAGTTATTTACATTGGCAAAATACTTGGGACAATAAAGAGAGATAGCAGGCTTAACTCTACCACAGTTTTACTCTAGTAAGTAAATGGGCTCTAGCCCAAACCCTGATTACCCAGAGTGGTTAGGAAATTATAAGGTCAAAGCAACAATTCATCTCATCTTAAGGAGCTGATGAAACAGCTTGTCAAGGCCACATCCCTCACTGGCCAAAGCCAAGTGTACCTGTTGAGTCAGCACTCTGCCCTTGGGAAGGGACGGGCGGACAGCCTGGCTACTGCTGCTGGTGGAGTCCTACAGAAACAGTGCATCTCTCTCAAGTGGAGTGGGTGTTAGCAGGGACTTCAATGAACATGTGCCCCACTCGTAATCCTGGTACCCTCTGGGGAAATTTGACCCCTCCTTCACCAGTCAGATTAAGCTTCAAACAACAACCTAGTTTGATTAAGATTTCACTCCTAGTTCTCATCAGCCTTATTTATTTACATATATACAAGAAGTCAGAAGGATACACCCACATGTATCTCTGGATGGTGTTGCTATGGATACTTTCTATTTTTTCAATCTGAAATTTCTAATTCTTCTACTAGGTTGAGCCATAGGAAAATATGCTGGCTTTATAGGTCAAAACTGGCTGAATACCAGCAATTTCAAGTGTTTTGACCTTATGTAACAAACAAGTATTACTGTGGAATTTTAAAAATGAAAAAGGTTTTTATTATTTATTTATTTCTATGTTAGAATAAAAATAATACTAATATCTACCACCTTTCTTTTTATTGCTAAACTCTCCACTGCACCCCCAGCTTACTGTTTAATCTGCCTAACAAAGCTATAAGGGGGGGCTATTATGAACCCTATTTTATAGATGAGAAAACTGAGGCTCAGAGAGGCCCAGTGAACCAATTACCCCACTAGCAAGGGCAGGGTTGTGAATCAGAGCTCAAAGCCTTTGCTGTTAATCATTACCCCATCCAGCGTGATTCTGTACCCTCTGATTTCAACTGAAACTCTAAGTCAGAAAGTAAAGGCAAACCTCCTACGGGAGAGACCCAGCGTTTGTGGGCAGGGCTATATCTTATTTATGTGGGATCATGCTATGTCCCCAGAGTAGATACCCAGAAAGGATTTGCTCAGCAAATACAATAGTTAGGGCTTAAAAAAGCAAAGGGAGAGAAACAAAGGGAGAGACACGTCCCTGTCTTTAGCTTTTCCAGTATGGCTCATAAGTAACACACAGGTCTCCTAACTCCCCATCTCCCACCTCTGTCCCTATTGCCTTTCCAAGGACCACTCCAACATTCACCGGAATCAAAACAAAGGGTGCGTGTTAACCATGGGCCAGCAGAGGGAGAACCAACACTAGACTCTTCCAAGGTTGAACGTAAACCTCTTCCCCCTAGAAAACTGAAATCTCTGTTTAAGCTGCCCAACGTTTTTCTTGAACATCTACTGGGACTGTGTAAGTTTCTGGAGACAGTCTGTTACTTTCATGATAAAGGCAGCTGTTATTTATTGAGCACTTACTGTGAGCTGGGATCATTGTTAAGATACTTGACAACAAACCAGTATTAAAAATTCGATCTAGCTGACGTCAGAGATCAAATGTTTTACCTCAGACCTGCACCCACGGTCCTTGGGTTTCAGAGGGGTTGTGAATTCCCTGAAAATTGTACCTAATTTGTGTGTGGTGTGTGTGTGTGTGTGTGTGTGTGTATGTGTGCATCTGTCTGTGTGCCTGTGTGTATATGTGTGTATATAGGCTTATGTGATTTTATTTTATTTTATTTTCTGAGGAGAGAGGTCTTAACCTTCATGAGAGTCTCAAAGAAGTGAAAGACCCAATAAGATTTAGGGTCTATCTTAAGAAGAGAGGGTTAAGAAAAAGCTGCCTTGTTGACTGACATGAGAGAGATGTGAAACCATTCCTTGTTCTTAAGCCTCTGGCACTACGACTGAATGGGATGGGGTCAGGCAAGCGTGTAACAGTCAAGAACGTTGATCAATGAAGGATGAAGTACAAACCCTTAAATCTGTGTTATCTAAGCCATGTTGGAATAGAATGAAACACCCTGTACTGGTGAGATAGTGAAACCAGTTTTAATCAGAGAAAGCTCCTAGAACACAGTGTGGGTGGGCATGGGGGAAGGACAGACAAGACAATGTATGTGTTTGTTTCAGAAACAGAACAGAGTAGAGAAGTGGGAAAAAATGTCAAGGTTATTCCAGGAGTATAATCTATTCCTCTTGGATAGCACTTTACAATTTACAAAGTTCCTTCAAATACATGTATGCCAGCGGTCCTCAAAACTGTTCTGTGTGGTCAGCAAGATGGACTACCAAACTGTTTCTAATCTGTGACCAAAGAAAAGTAACCGTTGGACACCATGTTGGTTTCAAACTCAAGCTTTCAAATGTTGTAGTGTGTTGGAGGAGCATAGCTTAGTGATAAAGAGCTTGGACTCTGGAATGGACTGTCTGGCCCCATTCCAGCCACCTGGAGAGGCAATGCAGGCATCAAGAAGTACTGCCTGCAAGATGGTTAATGCCCCAGGAGTAACCCTCAGGCAGGGGAAGGAGAAGCAGTTGTGAATAACTACTCCAGGTGTCTTGCCCCTTGGTGATAGATTTCTTAGGTGAAATGCATGGTTTCTCAGAAGGTTCTGGGCAGGGCTGAACCTCTGGTGGCCAACAGTGGTAGCTGTGTCAACACTCTCCATCAGCTTTCCTCCCTTCCCTGTCTCTCCTCCCCAGTCTGTCTGGGATGGCCTCTGAACTTGAATCTTCCTAGAGAAAACAAATGTCCAGACAGGTTCAAATGTGCAATAAACTTCTGGGGAGAGATGCCTCTGTTGGATAAAGAGGAGGAGCGGGAGTGGGCATGGAGTCTCTGGGTGGAAATGCAGACCTGCCCCTGGGAAGGAGAGGGGAATGAAGGAGGGCTGGCTAGGAAGATTCTGGGTCTGCAGAGCAGCATAAGACAGCTCTGACCAGGTGGATGGGGATTCCATGAGCCAAAGTCACTCAGCTGAGAAGTCCCAGGCCACATAGGCAAGGGCCTTTGTAGGATGCCACTGTGTTCAACCTGTAGCTGGTGAGAAGTGTGGCCTCACCACTGACGCGGAGGCCGATCCAGAAGGGTGGGACCTGGGGCTTCCAATCAGACAAGTGCCCCATCAGAGGGGATCGGAGTGGTCCTTTTCATATGTATCCTTATTTCTGAGTCTTATCCTGTAGACTCACACAGAGACATAGCTCACTAATTCATTGATGCATGGATGAATGAAAATAGAGTTTAGGGTCAACACCCACAGAAAGAAAATGAATAACTCCCGTGCAGGGCCCCTTCCAGTAGCTGTGAACTTACCCTTCCAAAGAGCCCAGACCCTTACAACATCACACGGGAGCCTTGAGGAAAAGACCAAAACCAAGACAGAACCGAGCAGAAAATGGAGAGGCTGACTTGGCTGAGTGAATTGTATCCCTGGGAGCAGTAGCAAGCAGTGGAGAGAGGTCCTTCACAGAACCCAGGAAGGTGGGCTCTGCTGTCAGCTCAGCCAGTGATCAGGCCCTTGAACTCCACACCGGTGAAATTAGGACTGATTATTTGGCCAGGTTAGGACCACAGAAAGTGAAAATCCAGCTCCAGTTGAGGGGTGGGACTCTGGCAACCTGCCAGGGAGTGGCAAAACCATGGATCCAATTTTCATGCATGGCCAGTTACAGTAAAGTGCCCAGGGAAGGTGAGGTGTGGGGAACTCGTGGAAGCTGCCATAGAACCTGGAATAAAAATTTCTAACACTGTGTGAGTGAGTGGTTGCTTCTACTGGAAAGGGATAGCTTAAAGAAAGACAAGACAGTCATCCCTAGGTATACAAGGGCGATTGGTACTAAGACCCCCTGGGATACCAAAATCCTAGGATGCTCAAGTCCCTTAAATAAAATGGTGTAGTATTTGCCTATGACCTCTGGACAGCCTCCTGTATACTTTAAATCTTCTCTAGATTACTTATAATACTTAATACAATGTAAATGCTATGTAAATAATTGTAAATACAATGCAAATAGTATATAAATAGTTGCCAGTGGGTGTGCAGCAAATACAAGCTTTGCTTTTTCTAACTTTCTGGAATTGTTTTCATTTTTACAATTGTTTTTGATCTGTGGTTGGTTGAATTTGGGGATGCAGAACCCAGGATTCAGAGAATCAACTGTATTAAGCACACAGTTTTAAATTTCTGGCTCAACATAAAGGGTTAAAATCATCAAGACTCTAAAGACTCTATTATCTTTTGGAGCTGCAGGCCTGAAATAGCCAGAAACCAAGCCCAGGCCTGGTTTTTCTTAATGGTTAAGGTCAGGCCTGTCTTCTCCAGATCTAAAGGTTTTTGATTACATACTTCAAGCAGCACTTCAGTAGGCTGCCAGTTATGTTCACTCTAGGAATCCCACGAATAATTAGCCAAAGGTCTCCACAATGAAGATCATTTTGACTGACGTAATGGTGCTAAGGTTTGGCATGGTTAGCTAGCTTAAGCTCACACATTGTAAGAAGAGAAGGAGCATGTCTGTCCCCCATCTTTGCCTGTACTTTCCCAAAACACATCTCTTCCAGCATCCAATCCAGTGCTGAAGAAAATCGCTTGATCATGGATGCCGGAGCTGAATGCCTTCTTCTGAGTAACAAAAATCTGCTTCCTACACACATTTTCAAAAAGATAGAGCAACGAAATATCACATTCCAAGAAATATAGTCCAGAAAACAAAGGCATAAAACTAACCTCAGTCTATACTGCATCTCTCAAAGAATATTAAAGAAAATGTCATTTATATGTGCCCACATATATATTTTAAATTATTTCCTTCCATTCCTCTTGCTCCTAAAACTGTCTAGAGAGCTCATTTTCATCTCTTCCACCACAATCCACACGTGTCCTCCAAATGGTCTTCTCCTTCCTTCTTCTCCCTATTTCTTTTTGCTCCTTCTCTCCCCCACCTAAATCTTGGCTCTTCCTGGAGTAGATAACTCACTTCTACCTTTCTGCTTCTCCCCACAACTGAACTATAATATAACTCAAATATAAAATAAGGCTGGAGGGAGGGGAAAAATTCCCCCTGGGCACTGCCATATTTTCATGAGTGGAGAATGGGATGGCAAGAAGAGAATGATAATTTGGGCACCTTTTACACATGGTATAAAAGACATTGGTGTTAAACCAAGGGTGAACTTTGTTGTGACACTTAACTTCAGTGAGCCTTGTCTCATCTTTAAATACGGATCCCTAAACTTTCCTTTCATTTAGTTTGAATATTAAGTGAGATAATATGTCTGTCAAGTATTTGACATAGTACTTGGTATGTGGTCAACAAATGGGAACCGTGATGGAAAGTTGAAAACCTCCTTCTAGCCATACTTCGCACAAGTGTTGATCGCATGTGTATTATTTTTCTTCCCAACATTTTATCTAAAGTTTTTTCAAACATTAAGAAAAGTTTTAAAATTACAGTGAATACCTAATGTACCTACCAACATATATTCTACAATTAACATTTCACTATACTTACTCTATCACCTATCTCTCTATCCTTCTGTTCATTCATCAGTTCAGGTTGTTTTTGATACATTTCAAAGTGAGTTGCAGACATCAGAACTCTTCACACCAAATACCTTACCATGAGTGTTTTTAAAGACCTTCTGAGAAAAATATTGTAAAATAACATTTTGTCTTTAGTAGGAGTGCTGATAGGTCACCTTTTCTGCCAAAATGTAGGTCAGACTCTCACACATTCCCTAGCTTCAAAGCAGCATTTCACAAAGTGTGTTTCATGGAATCCTAGTACAGAACTATATGAAAAAGTCCTAAATATCTGTGGTAAAAAAGTTTCAAAAACTTTAGAGTAAATAAAATTTGCAAAGTTCTCTACTGCAGGACTTCTTAGAGACTTTGTTAGGCTAATATGATATATTAGGTGTTATATCCAAGTTATTTGACCATAAGAACTCAATTTTCTTCTGAGAAACCTGGAGCAGAATGAGTTCTACAGAATACACTTGGGGAAAGTATACCTCTACCTAAGTCCTACCCTCTTCCCTCTCTTCCCCATAGTTTACACACATTGCATGATTTCTAGATATTGGTCCTATCCATTGTCTTCTGGAAAGTTCCCCAAGTCTCCTAGATCATTTCTGTCTCTAGTTACTATGTTTCTCTCAAATGAGTATGTCTCTGAAACAAATTCTCTTTGTTAACAGTGAAATTACAATTAACTATGGACTACTGCTTGCAATTATAAAAAGGTAAGTTTAGTACAATTGAAAAGAAAATTTAAAGTATATTGGGGAAAACAGCAAATTTTAAAACAGCTTTTCTATGGTAGAAACAAGATGAAAATTTAATAGCTTGAAATGTTTTTATAAGCAAATATAAATAATAGATTATACAGGAATAATAGGATATTCTTAGAATATACCTAAATATCAAGTTTAGAAATATGGAGGTCAGCTTTGCTCTTCGTGAAACCATCCTTTGTTATCAAACACAGAGGGATGGATCGTAAGTTGTTCAATATCTCACACCTACCATTTAACATGTCATTTAATCATGAGGTCTGGTTGGGAGCACCTTGGTCCTCCAAGTTCACCTTCCCCATCAGCTGCTCAAAGGAGATCATAGGTGAATGAGCTCTGAAAATTGTGTAAGTCACAAAAATGTTACTGTTTTTATTATCATTATCATCAGAGAAGCAGGATAATAAGATCTGAAATGACCTGAAAATATGTCCCGCCTTAATTCTTCTCTTCTGACAGGACCATGCAAGGTGGCAATGACCTGGTTTTCTAATTTGTTTCAAGAAGGATATTGCTTTCAAGGCCACTTAGCCATCTGCCACCGTATCTCACATATAGCATCTTGCTACCCTCAGAAGACACAAAGTACTTTCTAAATGCTGGCATTCTTTTAGCATTTGATGAAATGTCTTTGACGTGTAAGATTTAGGAGAAAGGAAGTATAGCCAACCTTCAGAGTCATGTCTATTCTGCGAAAGGGGCCAGATACCCTCACTTGCAAAACCACCTGACAGAAAACTGAGCAAGTAAAGATCTGATTCTCTGGTGCTGACCCACATCAGAAGGAGCCCAAATGGTGGTGAGGGGAATAGAAAGAAAGTACCGTGAAAGAGAAAGCAAAGCGTGGACTTAAATATGTAATCGCATGGATGCCTTTCTCTAAAATGTAAGGAATGGAAGGGCAGTTTTAGCATGTCTAGTGGACCCATGACATGCAGAGCTCATCCTCCTGGTCTACCTCCAGTTTACTTGCCCAGCTTCACCTTCTGCCACTCTCCAATAAACTAGTGAAGACGCCACACAATCTCTCACTTCTCTGAGCTTTCGAATACACTTTTTCCTTGACCAGTGACACCCCTCCTACTCCACCAAGCTATCTCCTCCTTACCCTTCAGAGGTTTTCCTGGCATTACCATTTCTATGAAGTCTATCCCTGGTGATATAGGAGGCCACTGTATGGATCCTATACCTCATACAGAATTTCTATCATAGCACATTCTGTGTTATTTTATGACTGCATATTTATTTTTCTTCTGACTATGAGACTAACTTTCTTGAAAACAAAGCTTTAGCATCTTGACCCTAAAACCTGGGAGGTATTTAGTAAGTGTTTGGTGAATTCATATATGAGTGAATCCAAGAGGGATCGCTTTGTGCATAGATCTGTCAATATTTAATTAAGATTATTCAGGCCTAAAGGCAATGAGCAATGAGCTCAATTTATTTTTGAAATAAATGCATTAAGAAAAGAGCATAGCACAGGGAACTATATTCAATATCCTGAAATAAACTATAAAGGAAAAGAGTATAAAAAAGAATGTATACATATGTATAACTGAATCACTTTGCTGTACAGCAAAAATTAACACATTGTAAATCAACTATACTTCAATAAAAAAAGAAAAAAGAAAAAAGAAAAGAACATGACAGTAACTTTCACAGCAAAATATTGTAATATTCTGTATTGCAATACTCATATTGTAATGATTTTTACAAATTAACAGTATCTGTAAATGAGCAGGCTCAAAGCTCCTCAAAGCCCACCACTTCCTAGATACACTTCCTAGATATTATTCTTAAAATAATCTCACTTGATTATTACTTTGTTTGTTTTATTCAATATTTATGGGTGAATAAAAAGAAACGAACTTGAGTTATTTGTAATGAGGTGGATGGACCTAGAGACTGTCATACAGAGTGAAGTAAATCAGGAAGAGAAAAACAAATACTGTATGCTAACACATATATATGGAATCTAAAAAAGAAAAAAATAAGTTTCTGAAGAACCTAGGGGCAGGACAGGAATAAAGACACAGACAGAGAGAATAGACTTGAGGACACAGTGGAGGGGAAGGGTAAGCTAGGATGAAGTGAGAGAGTGGCATGGACATATACACACTACCAAATGAAAAATAGATAGCTGGTGGGAAGCCACCGCATAGCACAGGGAGATCAGCTTGGTGCTTTGTGACCACCTAGAGGTGTGCGATAGGGAGGGTGGGAGGGAGGTGGAAGAGGGAGGAGATATGGGGATATATGTGTATGTATAGTTGATTCGCTTTTTTGTATAGCGGAAATTAGCGCACCATTGTAAAATAATTATACTCCAATAAAGATGTTAAAAAATATTTATGGATGAGATTGACAATGTGTTATTTAGCCCTATGTGTATATGGCTTGTTTTATATTCTTGGTCCATTTCTTGAAAACCTTACATTTGGATCGCATATTTGCTTACAGCAACTTAAAGACATGAATTCTCAAGCCAGGACAAACTTGCTTTTATCTCTGTGCTTTACAGCTATATGACCTTGGATATGTTCCTTAAATTAATTAACTTTGATTTCCTGTTTTACAGAAGTTGGGAGAAGGGATTCCTATATTATTGGGTTGTTTTGATGATTAAATAATGAATAAAAAGCATGTGGTAGATAGAATATGCTAAATAAATGTTAACTCTATTCTTTTCTGTTCTCTACATAAACAAGATGTGGTGTCAATGACTCTTCCCTAAACCAATGGGCTTGTTGGATAGAAATCTCTACAGGGAAACTAACATGACTTGCCCTTGATAAGGGGTAGTATTTTCTCAACCAAGAAGGATCTGATATCAAATTGGTTAATCTTTTTCGGGGAGGGGGAAGGGTAAGCTGGGATGAAGTGAGAGAGTGGCATGGACTTATATATACACTAGCAAATGTAAAATAGCTAGTGGGAAGCAACCGCATAGCACAGGAAGATTAACTGGGTGCTTTGTGGCCACCTAGAGGGGTGGGATAGGGAGTGTGGGAGGGACACGCAAGAGGGAGGAGATATGGGGATGTATGTATATGTATAGCTGATTCACTTTGTTATAAAGCAAAAACTAACACACCATTGTAAAGGAATTATACTCCAATAAAGATGTTTAAAAAAATGAAAAAAAATTGCTTTGACAAAAAAAAAAACCCAAACAGTGTAGTAATAAATGTTCAGATGAATCAGAAAATTCAAATAGGCAGAGAACAAGTTAAAATTATGAATATTCTGAGAGAGAACTCCTGTTAAGATTTGCTGTATGATCATCTGGAATGTTTCTATACATATATACATATATGTAATTCTATGTATTTTTTCACAGCCAAAATAGAACTCATGGTATACATACTGTTTGATAACTTGTTTTTTGCAAACACTCACTCTGTGTTATAAACATCTTCCCATCTCCTGCAAACTGTTTATTGCTTGCATATGGATTAGGGGGGATTTTAATATTTGTATGGTGTTGCTTAATTTGATGTTCCAAATTTTCTGTGATATTAATGATGGTGATGATTCTTAATTTTAAAAAATAAGTGAAAATTCAAAGTTGTCACTGTCTCTTTCTTGCTTGACCCTTCTGTCCATTTGGGGACTCTTACTGGATGAGAATTGTAATGTTCAGAAGAGACCCAATTTGGTACAAACAGAACCAACAGCTGGATGGCTTTTTTGCTTCTAGCTACAGTGATAAAGAGGACACTTAAAGCTTGAGATCTATGTGTGCACTATATTTAAAAATGATGAAAGACATACTCAAACAAGCTTTAAAGACCTATGGACCCAGAAAGTGCTTTTCCTAGATTTCAGTTCGAACAAGAACCAGTAAGTCAGGCTGTGAAAGGTACTTAAATTGCTAGCTTTGTTTCAGCTTTTACTTTGCAGGATTTTTTTTTTTTTCTAAGTGACCTGATTTCAAGGCACACCGTTCCCAGTGTGACCTTCTCTGCCATGACATCCAACACTAACCTTGTTATTTCCATGTATATGTACTTCTAGGCAGCAAAAGCTGTTGACATACTTCCCTGCGCAAGGCCTAAATGGAACAGGATTGAAAAGCTCATCAGATCATTTTATCTTCAACCTGTTCAGAGTCTGGAAACTTGTCAAGGCATACAGATTCTGGATGATCTGTCTTCCCTCCTCCCTCTCCAACTGCCCCAACGACCTCTGATCTTCTCTGACTACCTAAGTCCTAGGAGACCAGTTCTCAGAAATGAAAACTCTCTGTGGTATGAGCTCCAGGGGGTGTTATATATCAGCCTTGTAACCCTCATCAAACTCTGAGGGCACAGCCTGTTGCTTATTTTCAAGATTTTTCAACCAACAGGTATTGTTAGCCAAACTCATAAATGATATTCAGTCATTAACCAGGCATTTAGTGTCTGTCATCAGGAGGCCCCATCCTTCCATTTCTTTTGTTCATGTATGCCATCTCCGTCTCACTGAACAACTCACTGTGCCAGGCTCTTTTTTTTTGTTTGTTTTCTTTGCTTTGTTTCCTGATGATTTCATCTCTGCATGCTGCCCATCCTCCCAGGCCAAAGACCCCACTCTCCTCCTCCTGAAATTCATCCCTCATGACACAATGACACAACTTATTTGTCCACTTAATTCCTATGTCCTTTCATATTTATTTTTCTGTAGACATATTTTTGATTTCTATTTTGCATTACACTATTTCTGTCTATATCTCAGTATCCTGTTAGCCTTAAAGCTTCTCAAGGTCCCAAACTGCTTTAATTCATGTTCATGTTGTTTAACATAAACATAGTGCCTCATCCACAGTAGGTACTTCTGGTTCTGACATTATCAAACTAGGTATGGATTAGGGAAATACTAGCTGCTTTAGCAAACAGACCCCAAGATATATAATGTATCAAACATAATAGGAGGTTACTTCTTATTATTTTCATTCCAAAGCAAGTATTATTTACCAGTGGGTGGCTGTCCTCCATACAGTGATTCAGAGACGCAGGCTCTTTTAGATTTGTAGTTTCATAACCTTCAGTTCATGGCTCTCAGGTTCAGTCATCTCCATCCTCACCAGCTGAAAGGGGAAACAAGTATGGAGGAGACGTGGTAGGTTTTCATGAACTGGGCCAAGAAGTGACAGAGATCCCATCCATTTGCATTCTATCATCTAGAACTCCATCATGTGCACAAATCATCTACAAGGGCAGCTGGCAAATGTAGTCAATGTGCCCAGAAAGAAAAAAAAAATGGACTAAATGATCCCTAGGTTCCTTTTACTGCTAACTAAAGGGACATTTGATTCTGCTTGTCAAACTGTCCTAAGTTAGTAAAGAGGAACTCGTGCATTTTAGGGAGAAATATACATATACACATATATGTATATATGTGTATAAAGAACATTTTCTCCATTAATTCACTTAATCTGAAAATTTGATTCCTCATGCAATTTGATTAATGGAGGTTCTATTGAACTTTATGGGTGAGACTTAAACCATTAAGTTAGTAGAATACCTAAGGCATGGGGGAGACAGGAAAAAACATGCAGATTAACATCTGTGACACACTAACACTTGGGTGTCAGTTTCTACCTCTGTATATGTAAAATGATAAGTTGGATCTGACACCTTCCAAAGTCCCTGTCAGCTCTAATATCTTATAAATCTAAATGACAGAATAAAACACTAGTTTGCATAACAATGTATATGCCACAAAGAAACAACTGCATTCTTGGCCAGGCCCACTTTTAGGAGGATGCTTTTTGGATGAAATAAACTTTTGATCCAAGGTAAGAAGATGGAATTAGGTGAGGCCAAAAGTGTGTGCAATCTCTTATAGGATAAACTTTCATTTCAGAATTTGATTATTCTTAAAGAAAACAATAGCATAAACTGAGGTAGATTCATCCATGCCACTGTCCAATAGCAGAGGAAAAAATACTTATGGTTAAGGTAACTACTTAATTTAGTTGTATCTAAACCAGTGTGAAACTAAAGTTCTCTTTATATTTGTAACATCGATAATAGTGACAATAACAATCATTTACCAAGGGCCTATTAACACACATTTTTCATTTAATCTTCATAATAACCAACAAAGAAAGGTATTATTTGCCCTACTTTAAAGATGGGAAAACTGAGGCCCAGAATCCACAAGGTCATTCAGTTAATAAAGAGTAAATCTAGAATTGAACCTGGTATCCTTGTCTCCAGAGGTACAGGCTTGCTCCCTACAGAAAACTTTGCCTTGTGTGTGGGCAAGGGCATTGTTCAAGTTCTACCTAGGCTTTGAAACTCACCTGTTCTAGGAATCTGGCAGGCAGCCAGCTCTTCAAGCTCTAATCACCTAGACACTGTCTGTGCCACTCACTTGAAATTTATTATATAAAGCTCTGAATTGCACTGATAGCATCTTTTCACAGAAGGCATTCCCCACATATTAGTTGATTGACACAAATCTTGCACCAGCTATATATTAGTCAGTGTCAGCTAACTGCTATAAAAAATAATCCCCATATCTCAGTGACATAAAGCAAAAAAGTTTTATTGCTTGCTCATGTCATAGTCCAATGCAGGTCAGTTGTGGATCAGGTAGGGAAGGTAAGGATGTGGGTTCTCTGCTCCACACAGTCATTTGGGGATCAATGTCCTCCCTTCACAGATGTCTTTGCCTTCTCCAAGAGCCCTGGAGTCCTCCATTCAATCCTGCCAAGTGATGAAGGAAAAGCAAGAGTATAGAGACAGCCCATGCCCATTTAAGACCTTTTGGTTGGTTGGAGATGAAACATTGCTTCGGAAAGGTCAAGTCATCTAGTAAGGAAGAGAAACAGGTGATCCTAGTCTGGATCCTCTCCAGTCCATCAGCTGGGCTGGCTGGTTGCCTGCTCAGGAGTTGGTCAAATCTTTGCCATGTGGCATAATTTTCAACTTTGAATCATTTACATGGATAACCAAATTTGAATAAAACTAAACATCATCCAAACAAACCAAAAAAAAAAGCAAACACTTCATATTTCTGGAAGTCAGCTTCCTCATCTGAAATGGAAATGACAGAGCAGTTGTAAAAATTAGTACAGAGGAGGTGCTTAATCAAAGTTTGTTGAGTTTGATTCTCAGCTTTTCATAAGCAGTAGGAAGCCTTCATTCATTTCAGTCACATTGAAAGGACTAATCAAGAGATTTTCAGGAGGTCCTAAGTATGGTTGGAAGAAAAGATAAAAAATAGGGGAAGAAGAAGGAGAGACAATGAGACAAAAAGGATAGAAGATGTAGCTAACAAAGGTGTTGGTGGCACCGGCTGTTTTCAGTGTGTCTCTCCCAAAGCCTGATCTTAGGTAAGGTTTTGGAGTGACAAGGACCTGTTTCTCAGAATACCCATCATGGGTCACAAACAAGGTGGAGGCAGCAATCATGTTGGTGCTCGTGTCTTCTGCAGGTAATTAGATGAGAGACAAAATTGGGAACATGCATCAGGCCTACAGGAAGACAGTCATACTATTCAATTTTTTTATAAGAACAGTAACACATAGATCATCATTAATCCTCACCTTCATCAGAAACTGCTCTGACCTAGTTTCCCACGTGACTCATTCTCTTTGAAGGCAGACCCAACCCACTGCAGACATTCAGGACTTTCTCCCCATCACTCCCAACTTTCATCTTTCACCACATTTTATCTTCTCAGCATAACAATGCCCTGTTTTGATTCTTTGCAAAGACAAGGTCCTCAAGCCTCCGTCAATTTACAGACACTGTTCCCTGTGCCAACAAAGGTATAACATAACAATTATAAGCCACCACACAGTTATCCCTATTCTGCCTACTTTTGGACTTGTTATGTAGTAAAATCAAAACTCTTGATATGTTTAAACCACTGTTTTTGGTTTTGGATTTCTATTACATGTCACCAAATATAATTGCCATTGATACAAAACACTAAAAAATATATAAATTAATACATTTATTTTAATTGAATGAGAATGAAATTACTCAATGAAAATGCATAATATTATATGCATATAGTGATGTTAGAGGGGGTGTCTCTTTAAAAAAAATTATTGTACAGCAGGTTCTTATTAGTTACCTCTTTTATACACATTAGTGTAAATATGTCAATCCCAATCTTCCAATTCAATGCACACCAACACCCACCCCCTTCGGCTTTCCACCTTTGTAGTCCATGCATTTGTTCTCTAAATTTGTGTCCCTATTTCTGCCTTTCAAACTGGCTCATCTGTACCATTTTTCTAGATTCCATATATATGTGTTAATATACGATATAGTTTTTTCTCCTTCTGACTTACTTCACTCTATATGACAGTCTCTAGGTCCATCCACGTCACTACAAATGACCCAATTTTGTTCCGTTTTATGGCTGAGAGATATTCCATTGCATATATGTACCACATCTTCTTTATCCATTCATTTGTCGATGGGAATTTAGGTTGCTTCCATAACCGGGCAATTGCAAATAGTGCTACAATGAACATTGAGGTGCATGTGTTTTTTTGAATTATGATCTTCTCTGGGTATATGCCCAGTAGTGTGATTGCTGGGTCATATGGTAATTCTATTCTTAGTTTTTTAAGGAACCTCTATACTGTTCTCCACAGTGGCTGTATCAATTTACATTCCCACGGACAGTGCAAGATGGTTCCCTTTTCTCCACACCCTCTCCAGCATTTGTTGTTTGTAGATTTTCTGATGATGCCCATTCAAACCAGTGTGAGGTGATACCTCATTGTAGTTTTGATTTGCATTTCTCTAATAATTAGTGATGTTGAAAAGCTTTTCCTGTGCCTCTTGGCCATCTGTATGTCTTCTTTGGAGAAGTGTCTATTTAGGTCTTCTGCCCATTTTTGGATTGGCTTGCTTGTTTTTTTAATATTGAGCTGCATGAGCTGTTTATATATTTTGGAGACAAATCCTTTGTCCACTGATTCATTTGCAAATATTTTCTCCTATTCTGAGGGTTTTATTTTCGTCTTGTTTATAGTTTCCTTTGCTGTGTAAAAACTCTTAAGTTTCATCACATCCCATTGTTTATTTTTGTTTTTATGTCCATTACTCTAGGAGGTGGATCAAAAAAGTTCTTGCTGTGGTTTATGTCAAAGTGTGTTCATCTTATGCTTTCCTCTAAGAGTTTTATAGTGTTTGGTCTTATATTTAGGTCTTTAATCCATTTTGAGTTTATTTTTTTATGGTGTTAGGGAGTGTTCTAATTTCATTCTTTTACATGTAGCTGCCCAGTTTTCCCACACCAGTTATTGAAGAGACTGTCTTTTCTCCATTGTATATTCTTGCCTCCTTTGTCATAGATTAGTTGACCATAGGTGTGTGGGCTTATCTCTGGTCTTTCTATCCTGTTCTATTGATCTATATTTCTGTTTTTGTGCCAGTACCATATTGTCTTGATTACTGTAGCTTTGTAGTATACTCTGAGGTCAGGGAGTCTGATTGCTCCAGCTCTGTTTTCTTCCCTCGAGACTGCTTTGGCTATTCAGGGTCTTTTGTGTCTACATACAAATTTCAAGATTTTTTCTTCTAGTTCTGTAAAAAATGCCATTGGTAATTTGATAGGGATTTCATTGAATCTGTAGATTGCTTTGGGTGGTACATCAATTTTCACAATATTGATTCTTCCAATCCACGAACATGGTATATCTCTCCATCTGTTTGTGTCATCTTTGATTTCTTTCATCAGTGTCTTATAGTTTCCTGAGTTCAGATCTTTTACCTCCTTAGATAGGTTTATTCCTAGGTATTTTATTCTTTTTGTTGCAGTGGAAAATGGAATTGTTTCCTTATTTTCTCTTTCTGATCTTTCATTGTTAGCGTATAGGAAAGCAAGAAATTTCTGTGCATTAATTTTGCATCCTGAAACTTTACCAAATTCATTGATTAGCTCTAGTAGTTTTCGGGTGGGATCTTTAGGATTATCTACGTAGAATATCATGTCATCTGAAAACAGTGACAGTTTTATTTCTTCTTTCCCAATTTGGATCTCTTTTATTTCTTTTTCTTCTCTGATTGCTGTGTCTAGGACTTCCAAAACTAAGTTGAATAATAGTAGCGAGAGTGGACATCTTTGTCTTGTTCCTGATCTTAGAGGAAAAGTTTTCAGTTTTTCACCACTGAGAATGATGTTTGCTGTCATTTTGTCATATATGGCCTTTATTATGTTGTGGTAGATTCCCTCTATGCCCAGTTTCTGGAGAGTTTTTATCATAAACTGGTGTTGAATTTTGTCAAAAGCTTTTTATGCAACTACTAAGATGATCATATGTTTTTTCTCCTTCAATATCTTAATGTGGTGTATCACATTGATTAATTTGTGCAAATTGAAGAAAGCTTGCACCCCTGGATAAATCCCGCTTGATCATGGTGTATGATCCTTTTAATGTGTTGTTGGATTCTGTTTGCTAGTATTTTGCTGAGGATTTTTGCCTCTATATTCACCAGTGATATTGGTCTGTAATTTTCTTGTTTTGGAGTATATGTCTGGTTTTAGTATCAGGGTGATGGTGGTCTCACAGAATGAGTTTGGGTGTATTCCTTCCTCTGAAATTTTTTAGAAGAGTTTGAGAAGAATGAGTGTTAGCTCTTCCCTAAATGTTTGATAGAGTTCACCTGTGAAGCTGTCTCGTCCTGGGCTTTTGTTTGTTGGAAGATTTTAAATCACAGTTTCAATTTCATTACTTGTGATTTGTCTGTTCATATGTTCTATTTCTTCCTGTTTCAGTCTTGGAAGGTTATACCTTTCTAAGAATTTGTCCATTTCTTCCAGGTTGTCCATTTTATTGGCATAGAATCGCTTGTAGTAGTCTCTTATGATGTGTTGTATTTCTGTGTTGTCCACTGTAACTTCTCTTTTTTCATTTTTAATTTTATTGATTTGAGTCCACTCTCTCTTTTTCTTGATGAGTCTGGCTTAAGGTTTATCAATTTTGTTTATCTTCTCAAAGAACAAGCTTTTAGTTTTACTGCTCTTTGCTATTGTTTTCTTTGTTTCTACTTTATTTATTTCTGCTCTGATCTTTATGATGTCTTTCCTTTTACTAACTTTGGGTTTTGTTTGTTCTTCTTTCTCTAGTTCCTTTAGGTGTAATGTTAGTTTGTTTATTTGAGATTTTTCTTGTTTCTTGAGGTAGAATTGTATTGCTATAAACTTCCCTTTTCAAACTACTTTTGATGCATCCCATAGGTTTTGAGTTACCATGTTTTCATTGTCACTTGTCTCTAGGTATTTTTTGATTTCCTCTTTGATTTCTTCAGTGAGCTCTTGGTTATTTAGTAATGTATAGTTTAGTCTCCATGTGTTTGTGATGTTTTATTTTTTCCCTGTAATTTATTTCTAATCTCATAGCATTGTGGTCAGAAAAGATGCTTGATATGATTTCAATTTTCTTAAATTTACCAAGGCTTGATTTGTGACCCAAGATGTGATCTATCCTGGAGAATGTTCCTTGTGCACTTGAGAAGAAAGTGTAATCTTCTGGTTTTGGATGGAATGTCCTATAAATATTAATTAAATCTATCTGGTCTATTGTGTCTTTTAAAGCTTGTGATTCCTTATTAATTTTCTGTCTGGATGATCTGTCCATTGCTGTATGTGAGGTGTTAAAGTCCCCCACTATCTTTGTGTTACTGTTGATTTTGTCATTTAAATGTTAGCATTTACCTTAGTATTGAGGTGATCCTATGTTGGGGTCATATATATTTAGAATTGTTATATCTTCTTCTTGGATTGATCCCTTGATCAATATGTAGTGTCTTCCCTTGTCTCTTGTAACATTCTTTATTTTAAAGTCTATTTTATCTGATATGAGTATTGCTACTCCAGCTTTCTTTTGATTTCCATTTGCATGGAATATCATTTTCCATTCCCTCACTTTCAGTCTGTATGTGTCTCTAGGTCTGAAGTGGGTCTCTTGTAGACAGCATATATATTGTTCTTGTTTTTTATCCATTCAGCAACCTTGTGTATTTTGGCTGGATACTTAACCCATTCACCTTTAAGGTAATTATCGATAGGGTATGTTCCTATTACCATTTTTTTTCCTATTACCATTTTATTAATTGTTTTGCATTTGTCTTTGTAGGTCCTTTTCTTCTCTTGTGTTTCCCAGTTGGAGAAGTTCTTTCAGCATTTGCTGTAGAGCTGGTTTTGTGGTGCTGAATTCTCTTAGCTTTTGCTTGTCTGTAAAGCTTTTGTTTTCTCCATCGAATCTGAATGAAATCCTTTTTGGATAGAGTAATGTTGGTTGTAGTTTCTTCCCTTTCATCACTTAAAATATGTCATGCCACTCCCTTCTGGCTTGTAGAGTTTCTGCTGAGAAATCAGCTGTTAACCTTATGGGAGTTCCCTTGTATTTTTTTTTGTCATTTTTCCCTTGTTGCTTTTAATAATTTTCCTTTGTCTCTCATTTTTGTCAGTTTGATTACTATGTGTCTCAGCATTTTTCTCCTTGGGTTTAACCTGTTGGGACTCTCTGCACTTCCTGGACTTGGGTGGCTATTTCCTTTCCCATGTTAGTGACGTTTTTGACTATAATCTCTTCAAATATCTTCTTGGGTCCTTTCTCTCTCTTCTCCTTCTGGGAACCCTATAATGTGAATTTTGGTGTATTTAATGTTGTCCCAGAGTTCTCTTAGGCTGTCTTCATTTCTTTTCATTCTTTTTTTCTTTATTCTGTTCCATGGCACTGAATTCCACCATTCTGTCTTCCAGGTCACTTATCCATTCTTCTGCCTCAGTTATTCTGCTATTGATTCCTTCTAGTGTATTTTTCATTTCAGTTATTGTATTGTTCATCTCTGTTTGTTCTTTAATTCTTCTAGATCTTTGTTAAACATTTCTTTCATCTTCTCGATCTTTGTCTCCGTTCTTTTCTGAGGTCCTGAATCATCTTCACTATCATTATTTGAATTATTTTTCTGGAAGGTTGCCTATCTCCACTTTATTTAGTTGTATTTATGGGGTTTTAATCTTGTTCCTTCATCTGGTACAGAGTACTCTGCATTTTCATTTTGTCTATCTTTCTGTGAATGTCGTTTTCATTCCACAGGCTGAAGGATTGTAGTTCTTGCTTCTGTTGTCTGCCCTCTGGTGGATGAGGCTATCTAAGAGGGTTGTGCAAGTTTCCTGATGGGTGGTACTTGTGGTGAGTAGAGCTGGGTGTGGGTCTGGTAGGCAGAGCTCACTAAAACTTTAATCCACTTGTCTGCTGATGGGTGGGGCTGAGTTCCCTCCCTCTTGGTTGTTTGGCCTGAGGCGACCCAGCACTGGAGCCTACAGTCTCTTTAGTGGGGCTAATGGTGGACTCTGAGAGGGCTCACACCAAGGAGTATGTCCCAGAACTTCTGCTGCAAGTGACCTTGTCTCCGTGGTGAGCCACAGCTGCCCCCTGCCTTTGCAGGAGACCATCCAACACTAGCAGGTAGGTCTGGTTCAGCCTCTTATGGTGTCACTGTTCCTTCCCCTGGGTCCTGATGCACACAATACTTTTTGTGTGCCCTCCAAGAGTGGAATCTCTGTTTCCCCAGACCTGTTGAAGTCCTGCAATCAAATCCCAGTAGTCTTCAATGTCTGATAATCTGGCAATTCCTCCTCCTGTTACCAGACCCCCAGGTTGGGAAGCCTGACATTGCACTCAAAGCCTTCACTCCAGTGGGTGGACTTCTGTGATATAATTGCTCTCTGATTTGTGATTCACCCACCCAGCAGTTATGGGATTTGATTTTATTGGAATTGCGCCCCTCCTACCATCTCATTGTGGCTTCTCCTGTGTTTTTTGATGTGGGATATCTTTTTTGATGAGTTCCAGTGTCTTCCTGGTGATGATTGTTCAGCAGTTAGTTGTGATTCTTGAAGGAATCACAAGAGGGAGTGAGCACATGTCCTTCTACTCTGCCATCTTGAACCAGTCTCCTGGAGGGGGTGTCCCTTGATGTTGGAAGGAGTTGAGTGCTTTCTAGAACTAAAATAATTCCGTTGCAATTACTTGGAGCAAAGAGGTATGTTGCATGAGGATAAAGTGTAGAAATAGGCAGATCAGCAGAATTTTGGAGGCTGGATGTTTTCATCTGCCCCTAGAGTCCTTCTTCAGTCTTCTTCACCCTGTTCTCTGCCTTGGGAAGTCAATCTATATGAACTACATCAATGTGGAGAGTGCATGAGATCAGATGGAAGAGGTGAAGGACATTGGGATATTTATTACCCAGTTTCCTCCTGGTGGAGTTTCCCTGGGCTGTGTCCCTGGATGTGTCTCCCTCTACCAAAGCTCACTGGTCTTTTCAAAGTGGCCTCTCTGCATGACTTTCTTCTTCTGGGTTCCAGTAGCTGAGGGGTTAATCTGGGATCTGTGAAAAGAGTTCAAAAAGTCTGTAAACTTTAAGGGAGAAAATAAAATTACATCTTTTTTTTTTTTCGGTATGTGGCCCTCTCACTGTTGTGGCCTCTCCCGTTGCGGAGCACAGGCTCCGGACGCGCAGGCTCAGTGGCCGTGGCTCATAGGCCTAGCCGCTCCGAGGCATGTGGGATCTTCCTGGACCGGGGCACGAACCCGTGTCCCCTGCATCGGCAGGCGGACTCTCAACCACTGCGCCACGAGGGAAGCCCTAAAATTACATCTTTATATTCACTAATCTCTGACCAAAATTTACCATTTCCTTCAATTATCAAATTAGGCAGCACACCATAATGGCACTGGCAATGCCCGTGGCTACTATCAGGAATATTTCCTATCACTTTACAGAAGGTGTAGATATGCCCAAATATTTTTATGCTCATCACTACTTTGAAATTGTAGTGATTCTTAGACTACCGCCAGATCTTTTAAGGTAAAATGACAAAAAAGAAACATTTATATTAATACATTACAAACTTATTTTATTTAAATATTTTATTCATCATATTTTAATAGAATTGGCTTCTTTTGTAACCCTAAGTATTTTATTGAATTCATTTAAAAACTTTATCTTGAGTTGGGGGTCTTCAGAGTCCAGCAGACAGATAAAAGTTTAGGAGTCTATGCAGTAATCACTTCCTGTCCTTATTCCATTGAGCCTGTTGGAGGTGACTACTCCCCTCTCACTAGTGTGGGGGGCCTGCATTTGTCATTTCTCTACTCCCTGAAACACCATTTAAGTAATCCCTTTATTAAACCCTCCTTAAATTATCCTAAGTTTAGCTGTCATCTCTGTCCTGCTGAGATGCTGACTGATAAACCATGCAAAGGACTTTGGCTTCATAGTCAAGAGTAGTTGTGGGATCTTGGGCAGGTCACTTGACTTCTGTGAGCCTCTGTTTTTCTCATTTGTAAAATGGAGGTACTACCTAACCCACTAACATCAAAACATTCAGGTTATTGTCAGGACAAGTCAATGTAATATGTTTGAATATTAGTTGACACACTAAAATTATTGCATAAGCCCTGCCATTTACATCTCAGCTTTCTTTCCCTTCCTTCTCTCTGTTCTGCTTGGCCAGCAGGTTGGCAGGACCAAAATATATTGCTTCAGCTTGAAGATAGGGGTCATTACAGAGGACAGTAGCATTTGTGTTGCTTCTATTGTTAAGGCTTTGCAGCTGAGTCAGGGGAAGAATTGTTTTTAGTCTTTCCCTCTTCAACCAACTCTAGATGAAGTAAGTTCTCATTTAAGAACCCAGACAATATTTCTCAAACAGGAATAATATATAGACATTACTTCCAAGAATATTTTAATACATAGTGATTTCCCTGTGTTGTTCAATTTTTAATTGCAATATTATTTAAATGTGTACAAATAAATTGGATATGTACTCTTATGCTTATAGTTCTTATACAACTATTAATCAAAAACAGATTTGCAAATTAAATACAGAAGATGATTAAGATGATAAAGTGAGCATATGCTATAATGCCCTTTTCCTCCTCTAAATATATAGAATAAAATTGCCCATAACAGTGCTGTGAAACAAGAGGGACTATTTTCCACAGACCAGAAATTATAAAGAATTTCTGAAAGGCTTGAGGCAGATGGGATATGAATAATCAATGAAGCTGTAGCCCTAACCCTGCCATGGGGAGCTTGTTCCCAGTTGGGAGTGGCTTCAGATACTCCATCTAAATGCTGAGGATTGGATACTGGAGCAGGAGGGAGATCTAGGGAGCTCTTTGTGGTCAAAGTGGCTTCTACCGGAGTAGGAGAGTTCAGATGACTTGCCCCCTCCCCCTCATGGCTACCATGCACATCTCACACACGAGGGCAGCAACTGAAAGGTCTGTTCCTAGGTGGGAGCAGTAAGTGGAGGCATTGGACCTAAGAGGTAGAATAGGCCCCTAGGTGGCTGGTGATACTCAAGGGAAATAAGGAGTCTCTGTGACTAGAAAACTAGCTACTAACCTTCCAGCTAGCAGTACATCCACCTTTGGTTTATCATCACTGGCAACAGGCAGTATAATCCAGCTCTCAAATAGTCAAGCAATCAAAGACACAGAGACAAGCACAAAACAAAGATTCATGCAACATTTAAGAAAGTCAATCTAACAATTGAGTCAACAAACTCAACCAACATTAGTTGTGAGAACTAAAGAAATCAAATTAATGTAGCAAATACAGAGAGATGAGAAAGGACATTGGATTCAAATAAAGAGACTCAACTAGAGATCTAGGTTATAGAAAGTTGTTGGAATAAAAGGAGAGATTAGCAGATGTACTAAATAGCAGAATGTACAGAACCAAGAAGAGAACCCATAACTGGAAGATCATTGAGAAATTTTCTCAGAAGGCAAAGTAAAATGGCAAAAAAAAGACATCAAAGAACAATTAAAAAATAAGAAGTTCTAAGAGGGGATCTGGAAGAAAAGACACAGAGAATAGATAGAAAGAGATAGTCAAAAAATAACAAAAGAAACATATTCAATTTCAGGAAGATATGAGTTAAAAAGGACTACTAGGTATTGGGAAGGAGGAATATAAAATGATTCACATCCAGAAATATTGTAGAAAAAATTTAGACCACCAAAAATAAAGAGGAAATTCAAAAACCTTTCTGACAAGGGGGAAAAAGAGCTTCTCTACAAAAGGATAAGAATCATTTTGGCATAAGTCTTCTAATTCACAACACTGAATGCAAGAAGAAAACATAACAGTATCATCAGCATTCTATACCCAGCCAAACTACTGTTTAATTCAGATGGGAGGACAAAATAGACACATTTCAGTGACTAGAATGTTTTGCCATCCTTAAACGCTAACTGAAACAATTACTAGAAATTGCAGTTGGTAAAATGAATCAAAATAAATCTAAGAAGAAAATACGGGGTGAAAAAGGAAAAGAAAAACAAAAACAGTAAAATATATTACAAAGAATAAAAATGTTTTGATTATTAAAATATATGATAAATAAATCTCAGAGTTGGTACTGAAAGCAGATCAAGGTAATGTGGGAATTTAAAATTTGGTAAGGTTTTGTCCTATTTGGGAAGAAATTATAGACACCAATTAACTCTAGATATTGATAAAAAACAAAACAAAACCCTAAGCATAGTTGGGAACTAAGAACTCCCACGTAGCACAAAAGACTTACCTGAACACTATGCTAAGAGATTTGAGCAAATGTTAGTCTGGTTTCTACCTGCACTAGGCAGTGTCCTTAAGGGTGACGTCTGGGCTGAGTCTTCATTCAAGAAAACACAATGCTACCAAACTGCAGAATGAACATTATCCCAAGCCACACTGACAAACCAGTTTTAGTAATTCTCCACTTTCTCCCCTCCTGTAATTTTCCATTTCCCTGTAACCCCCTTTATGTTCTCCTATAGCCCACTTTTGTTCCTTCTCTGTTTTCCCTTGAAAACCTCGGTCACCTTTGTCTTAGTTGCCGTTGAGCTCAGTCTGTACTGGAGTCTCTTTCCCCTATGGCAGCCGTCTGAATAAAATCTACCTTGTTGTCTTTAACAAGAGTCCAGCCCTGTTTTTTGGACAGTGTTAAAAGTTTTAGATAGCAATTAGAATGGTAAAAGTAAAATGTATAGTTTCTGAGTCTGAGGAGACCTCAAAGAAGGTCTCTTTCAGAAGGAGACAAATTTAAGCCAACACCTGAGGGACAAAAATGGGGCAGACTTTCCAAAACCTGGGGCAGGTGTATTTTCATACAGAGGTCACAGCAAATACAAAGGTCTTGAGTTGGAAAAGTGCTTAGCAATTTGGAGCAACAATAGCGACTAAATGTGACAAAAGTGAAAAGTGGGAGAGTGCGAGGTGAGATTAGGGAAGGAGGTGGGGTGGCTAGTAAGTTACCTGGCTGCTTGATTTTGGGGGCACCCCCATTCCTGCCTAGATCTCTGCAATAATTCTGAATGCTTTATAGTTCAGCTGTGTCCTTGTCTATCTCTCTCCCCAGGCAAGGAGCTTGAAGAAGGCAAGGACTGTATCTCATGGTATTTCCCCAGCACTTCACAGTTCCCCAGCCAGTTCACAGTAAGTGCTCAATGAATCAGTGGTTGTCAATTCCTGAGCTTTTCTTGTCTCTCCCCCATGAAGTCTATAACTCTGCCAAATTTGAGATTTAAAAGGAGAGAAGAAACTGTCTTATGTTTCTTCACAGAGTCCTGAGACATTGTAGAAATAAGGCTACAGCTGCAGGCAAGTCCCTGAAAAAGGTCCAGGCTTCGAGGGGGGAGGCACTCCCCAACACATTACTTGACTCTGACCCTCTTACTGTCCCCATGCCCCCATCCCTTTAACACACAGGCAGCTTGGACCTGAGAAGTTGAAAAACAGGCTCCTGAGTTTAAAATCCTAAGCATCTTCCTGGGATATGTGCCTACACATTGCTGGTCATCCCACTGAGGCTGTCCTGCAAAACTGAAGATTGACACATAAAGCTCTACAGCTTTTCATCAGGATACAATTAAGTGTCACTGGATGGGTAATGGGTGGCCCTTTTACCTAAGAGAGGTTTCTCAGAGGATTCCATGTTCCCTTTGATAAAAACAAGATGAAATGAACTATTGACCAACTCAGTGGGTTTATATTTTCTTGGAATAAAGAAACTCTAGGAGAAGTGACTTGCTCTTTTTCTGGGAGCACTCAGATGGTACTGTTGACTGGACTCACCTTACAGGGGGCTGGGGAAATAGCTCTGCCCCCCACCACTACCATGGAACTCATGAACTTATTCTTTGAGAACTGAAGTCTTTCGTGATTTACCCTAGAAATAAAACAAAGTTGTTATGACTGACATGGCTTTACATCCTATAAGAGAATTTTTTAATTCTGTAGAGAGAAGTCTTCTGTTCCTTGAGAAAATCTAGAGTGATAGACAGGGGTGGTTTAGTCTAATTCTCTCCATATTAGAGACCAAAGTTCCATAAACATTGATGTCAGTGATTGCCTCAATCCTATTTCACACTGAAGGTGATGCAAGATTATTAGGAAAAAGGCCTCTTGCTTGGGTGTTTTGAAAATTAAAAAGATGTTCAGATGATTCTGCTATACTCCCATAGTTAAAACCGTCACTTTTTAAAAAATAACAGAATGTATGCAATTTCTCTTGATTTTGGTATATAAGTTTGTGTGTTTATGTGCTTGAGGAGTGAAGGTGTGAAGGTGAGTTCCAACATGTGTTTCTCACTATTTTTGGAAGGCGATTTAGAGAGGCACTGATTCCTGGAACAAGTTGAGTTTATAAACTTCCTTACTCATCCTCTTAGAAACTGGTTTAGACATATCCTTCATGAAATCTTTTCTGATTCACCCAAGGAGCCTCGATCCTTTTTCTCCTTTGACCCCGCTCCACCAGGAACAAACATTTATTCAGGTGCTTACAACTCTGCATAGTAATTTATGCTTATCTGTACCCCCCCACCCCCAGCCCCATCCATAAGGAACTTCTCCATGGGCTGCATAGAATTCTTCCTCTCTGTAACCCTAGTTGTCTGTAAATGTTTGCTGAATAAATGAGATTGAACAGACAGGGCAACAGTTCCCAACTGAGGGACTGCTGATCCTCCAGACTTTTATAAAGGCAATAACTAATATTCACAAGCTATTTTAAACGTTAAATAGTTTTTTTAAACATCTTTATTGGAGTATAATTACTTTACAATGTTGTGTTACTTTCTGCTGTATAACAAAGTGAATCAGCTATATGTATACAAATATCCCCATATCCCCCCATCTTGCGCCTCCCTCCCACCCTCCCTATCCCACCCGTCTAGGTGTTCACAAAGCACTGAGTTGATCTCCCTGAACTCTGCGGCTGCTTCCAACTAGCTATCTATTTTACATTTGGTAGTGTATATATGTCAATGCCACTCTCTCACTTCATCCCAGCTGACCCTTCCCCCTCCCAGTATCCTCAAGTCCATTCTTTATGACTGCATCTTTATTCCTCTCTTGCCCCTAGGTTCATCAAAACCTTTTTTTTTTTTTTTTTTTAGAATCCATATATATGTGTTAGCATATGGTATTGCCTTTTCTCTTTCTGACTTCACTCTGTATGACAGATGCGAGGACCATCCACCTCATTACAAATAGTTCAATTTTATATCTTGATGGCCGAGTACTATGCCATTGTATATATATGCCACATCTTCTTTATCCATTCATCTGTCGATGGACACTTAGGTTGTCTCCATGTCCTGGCTATTGTAAATAGTGCTGCAATGAGCATTGTGGTACATGTCCCTTTTTGAATTATGGTTTTCTTAGGATATATGCCCAGTAGTGAGATTGCTGCATTGTATGGTAGTTATATTTTTAGGTTTTTAAAAAACTTCCATACTGTTCTCCATGGTGGCTGTATCAATTTACATTCCCACCAACAGTACAAGAGGGTTCCCTTTTCTCCACACCTTCTCGAGCATTTATTGTCTGTAGATTTTTTCATGACGGCCATACTGACTGGTGTGAGGTAATACCTCACTGTGGTTTTGATGTGCATTTCTCTAATGATTAGTGATGTTGAACATCCTTTCATGTGTGTGTTGGCAATCTGTATGTCTTCTTTGGAGAAGTGTCTGTTTAGGTCTTTCACCCATTTTTGGATTGGATTGTTCGTTTTATTGATATTGAGCTGCATGAGTTGCTTGTATATTTTGGAGATTAATCCTTTGTCAGTTGCTTCATTTGCGAATATTTTCTTCCATTCTGAGCGCTGTCTTTTCGCCTTGTTTATGGTTTCCTTTGCTGTGCAAAAGCTTTTAAGTTTCATTAAGACCTATTTGTTTATTTTTGTTTTTACTCCCATTTCTCTAGGAGGTGGATCAAAAAGGGTCTTGCTGTGATTTATGTCATAGAGTGTTCTGCCTACGTTTTCCTCTAAGAGTTTTATAGGGTCTGGCCTTATATTTAGGTCTTTAATCCATTTTGAGTTTTTTTTTCTGTATGTGTATGGTGTAAGGGTGTATTCTAATTTCATTCTTTTACGTGTAGCTGTCCAGTTTTCCCAGCACCACTTATTGAAGAGGCTGTCTTTTCTCCATTGTATATTCTTGCCTCCTTTATCAAAGATAAGGTGACCATATGTGAGTTAGCTTATCTCTGGGTTTTCTATCCTGTTCCATTGATCAATATGTCTGTTTTTGTGCCAGTACCATACTGTCTTGAGTACTGTAGCTTTGTAGTATAGTCTGAAGTCAGGGACTCTGATTCCTCTAGCTCCATTGTTCTTTCCCGAGATTGCTTTTGCTATTAGGGGTCTTTTGTGTTTCCATACAAATCATGAATTTTTTTGTTCTAGTTCTGTGAAAAATGCCATTGGTAGTTTGATAAGGATTGCATCAAATCTGTAGATTTCTTTGGTTGTATAGTCATTTTCACAATGTTGATTCTTCCAGTCCAAGAACATGGTATGTCTCTCCATCTGTTTGTATCATCATTAATTTATTTCATCAGTGTCTTATAGTTACCTGCATACAGATCTTTTGTCGCCTTATGTAGGTTTATTCCTAGGTATTTTATTATTTTTGTTTCAATGGTAAATGGGAGTGTTTCCTTAATTTCTCTTTCAGATTTATCATCACTAGTGTATAGGAATGCAAGCAATTTCTGTGCATTAATTTTGTATCCTGTTACTTCACCAAATTCATTGATTAGCTCTAGTAGTTTTCTGGTAGCATCTTTAGGATTCTCTATGTGTAGTATCATGTCATCTGCATTCAGTGACAGTTTTACTTCTTTTTTTTCTGTTTTGGATTCCTTTTGTTTCTTTTTCTTCTCTGATTACTGTGGCTATAACTTCCAAAACTATGTTGAATAGTAGTGGTGAGAGTGAGAAAACTTGTCTTGTTCCTGATCCTAGGGGAAATGGTTTCAGTTTTTGACCATTGTGAATGATGTTGGCTGTGGGTTTGTCATATATGGCCTTTATTATGTTGAGGTAGGTTCCCTCTATGCCTACTTAATGGAGAGTTTTTATCATAAACTCATGTTGAATTTTTGTCAAAAGCTTTTTCTGCATCTATTGAGATGATCATATGTTTTTTCTCCTTCAGTTTGTTAATATGGTGTATAACATTGATTGATTTGCATATATTGAAGAATCCTTGCATTCCTGGGATAAACCCTACTTGACCATGGTGTATGATTCTTTTAATGTGCTGTGGGACTCTGTTGCTAGTATTTTGTTGAGGATTTTTGCATATATGTTCATCAGTGATATTGTCCTGTAGTTTTCTTTTTTTGTGTCATTTTTGTCTGGTTTTGGTATCAGGGTGATGGTGGCCTCGGAGAATGAGTTTGGGAGTGTTCCACCTTCTGCTATATTTTGGAAGAGTTTGAGAAGGATAGGTGTTTGATGGAAGTCACCTGTGAAGTCATCTGTCCTGGGCTTTTGTTTGTTAGATTTTTAACTGCAGTATTCATTTCAGTTCTTGTGATTGGTCTGTTCATATTTTCTATTTCTTCCTGGTTCAGTCTTGGAAGATTGTGCTTTTCTTAGAATTTATCCATTTCTTCCAGGTTGTCCATTTTATTGGCATATAGTTGCTCATAGTAGTCTCTCATGATCCTTTGTATTTCTGCAGTATCAGTTGTTACTTCTTTTTTATTTTTAATTCTGTTGATTTGAGTCTTCTCCCTTTATTTCTTGATGACTCTGGCTAAAGGTTTATCAATTTTTTTATCTTCTGAAAGAACCAACTTTTAATTTTATTAATCTTTGCTATTGTTTTCTTTGTTTCTATTTCATTTATTTTTGATCTGATCTTTATGATTTCTTTCCTTCTACTAACTTTATTTATTTATTTTTTCCTTCTTTGTCTAATTGCTTTAGGTGTATGGTTAGGTTGTTTATTTGAGAATTTTCTTGTTTTTTGAGGTAGGATAGTATTGCTTTAAACTTCTCTCTTAGAACTGTTTTGCTGCATCCCATAGGTTTTGGGTCATCATGTTTTCACTGTCATTTTTTTCTAAGCATTTTCTGATTTCCTCTTTGAGTTCTTTAGTGATCTCTTGGTTTTTTAGTAGCGTATTTTTTAGCTTCTATGTGTTTGTATTTTTTACAGTTTTTGTCCCCTGTAATTGATATCTAGTCTTATAGTGTTGTGGTCAGAAATGATACTTGATACAATATCAATTTTATTCAATTTACTGAGGCTTGATTTGGACCCAAGATATGATCTATCCTGGAGAATCTTCCATGAGCACTTGAGAAGAAAGTGTATTCTATTGATTTTGGATGGAATGTCCTGTAAATATCAGTTAAGTACATCTGGTCTAATGTGTCATTTAAAGTTTGTGTTTCCTTATTTATTTTCATTTTGGATGATCTGTCCATTGGTGAAAGTGTGGTGTTAAAGTGCCCTACTATTATTGTGTTACCGTTGATTTCCTCTTTTATGGCTGTTAGCATTTGCCTTATGTATTGAGGTGCTCCTATGTTGGGTGCATAAATATTTACAATTGTTATATCTTATTCTTGGATTGATCCCTTGAACATTATGTAATGTCCTTCTTTGTCTCTTGTAATAGTCTTTATTTTAAGGTCTATCTTGTCTGATATGAGAATTGATACTCCAGCTTTCTTTCAATTTCCGTTTGCATGGAATATATTTTTCCATACCCTCACTTTCAATCTGTATGTGTCCCTAGGTCTGAAGTGGGTCTCTTATAGACAGCATATATATGGGTCTTGTTTTTGTATGCATTCTGTCAGTATGTGTCTTTTGGTTGGAGCATTTAATCCATTTACACTTAAGGTAATTATCAATATGTATGTTCCTATTACTATTTTCTTAATTATTTTGGGTTTGTTTTTGTAGGTTATCCTTCTCTTGTGTTTCCTACCTAGAGGAGTTCCTTTAGCATTTGTTGTAAAGCTGGTTTGGTGGTGCTGAATTCTCTTAGCTTTTGCTTGTCTGTAAAGGTTTTAGTTTCTCCATTGAAACTGAATGAGATCCTTGCTGGGTAGAGTAATCTTGGTTGTAGGTTTTTCCCCTTCATTACTTTAGATATGTCCTGTCACTCTCTTCTGACTTGTAGAGTTTCTGCTGAAAGATCAGCTGTTAACCTTATGGTGATTCCCTTGTATGTTATTTGTTGCTTTTCCCTTGGTCCTTTTAATATTTTTTCTTTGTGTTTGATATTTGATAGTTTGATTAATATATGTCTTCACATGTTTCTCCTTGGATTTATCCTGTATGGGACTCTCTGCACTTCCTGGACTTGATTGACTATTACCTTTCCCATGTAAGGGAAGTTTTCAATTATAGTCTCTTCAAATATTTTCTCAGACTCTTTCTTTTTCTATTCTTCTTCTGGGACCTGTATCATTTGAATATTGGTGCAATTAAATTTGTTCCAGAGGTCTCTGAGACTGTCCTCAATTTTTTCATTCTTTTTTCTTTATTCTGCTCTTTGGCAGTTATTTCCACTATTTTATTTTCCAGGTCACTTATCCATTCTTCTGCCTCAGTTATTCTGCTATTGATTCCTTCTAGAGTAACTTTAATATCATTTATTGTGTTATTCATCATTGTATGGTCTTTGGTTCTTCCAGGTCCTTGTTAAATGTTTCTTGTATCTTCTCCATTTTAATTATGAGGTTTTGGATCATCTTTACTATAATTTCTCTGAATTGCTTTTCAGGTAGACTGCCTATTTCCTGTTCATTTGTTTGGTCTGGTAGTTTTTTACCTTGTTCCTTCATTTGCTGCATATTTCTCTGTCTTCTCACTTTGTTTAACTTACTGTGTTTGGACTCTCCTTTTTGCAGGCTGGAGGTTCTTAGTTTCCATTATTTTTGGTGTCTGCCTACAGTGGGTAAGGCTGGTTCAGTGCCTTGTGAAGGCTTCCTGGTGGAGGGGACTGGTGCATGTTCTGGTGGGTGGGGCTGGATCTTGTCCTCTGGTGGGCAGGGTCATGTCAGTGTTGTGTTTTGGGGTGTCTGTGAACTTAGTATGCCTTTAGGCAGCCTCTCTGCTAATGGGAGCATTTGTGCTCATGTCTTGCTAGTTGTTTGGCATGGGGCATCCAGCACTGAGGCTTGCTGGCATTGGGTGGAGCTGGGGTTTTGTGTTGAGATGGAGATCTCTGGGAGAGCTCTCTCCAATTGATATTATATGGGGCTGGGAGGTCTCTGGTGGTCCAATGTCCTGGACTCAGCTCTCCCACCTTGTAGGCTCAGGCCCGACACCCACCCAGGGCACAAAGACCCTGCCAGCCTCATGGCTCAGAAGAAAAGGAGAAAAAAAATTAAAAAGAAAGAACAGATAGAACCCCAAATCAAATGGTAAAAGCAAAACTAAACAGACAAAAATCACACAAAGAAACATACACACACACACATACTCATAAAAAGAAAAAGAACAAACAACCACAACAATGCAAAACTAAACTTAAAAAGAAAAAAAAAAACCGAACAGACAAAACCCTAGGACAGATGGTAAAAGCAGAGCTAAACAGACAAAATCACACAAAGAAACATACACATATACACAACAAAAGGAGAAAAAAGGAAAATAAATTATAAAAAAGGAAAAGAGGAACCAAACCAATAAACAAATCCACCAATGATAACAGGCACTAAAAACTAAACTGAGATAAACATATAATCAGAAACAAATCAGACGTAGAAAGCAAACCCCAAGTCTACAGTTGCTCTTAAGTCCACTGCCTCAATTTTGGGAGCATTTGTTGTCTCTTCAGGTATTCCATGGATTCAGGGCTTATTAAGTTGAATGTGGAGATTTAATCTGCTGTGCCTGAGGTCACACAGAGAAATTTCCCTTCCTCTTCTTTGTTCACACAGCTCCTGGGGTTCTGTTTTGGTTTTGGCCCCGCCTCTTTGTGTAAGTTGCACTCAAGCACCTGTTCCCTGCCCAGCCACGAGGGGGTTAAAGTAGCAGCTGATTAGGGCTCTCTTGCTCAGTGAGGCTGGGGAGAGGGAGGGGTACGGTAGTCATAATTGGAATGCAGGGCAAGCCAGCAGTGGCAGAGACTGGCATGACATTGCAGCAGCCTGAGGCACTCTGTGTGTTCTCTTGGGGAAGTTGCCCCTGGATCACAGGATTCTGGTTGTGGCGTGCTGCACAGGCTCCCTGGGGTGTGTGTGTAATGTGACCTGCACTTGCATACAGGATTGTCGGTGGCAGCGGTGGCAGTGGCAGCAGCATTAACAGTTCATGCCCGTCTCTGGGGTCTGGGCTGATAGCCATGGCTCTCACCCATCTCTGGAGTTTGCTTAAGTGGTGCTCTGCCTTCCATGGGCACACGGAGCAGCAATCCCCTCTCCTTGCACACCTCCAAACAATGACCTCTTGCCTCTTCAGCAGGTCCAGACATTTTCCTGCACTCCCTCCTGCCTAGCTGTGGTGCACTAGCCCCTTTCAGGTTGTCTTCATACATCCAACCCCAGTCCTCTCCCTGGGATCTGACCTCCAAAGCCTGAGCCTCAGCTCCCAGCCCCCACCCACCCTGGCAGGTGAGCAGACAAGTATCTCAGGTTGGTGAATGCTGGTCGGCACTGATCCTCTGGGCGGGAATCTCTCTGCTTTGCCTTCTGCATGCCTGTTGCCATGCTCTCCTCCATGGCTCTGAAGCTTCCCCACTGCACATTCCCTGTCCCCACCCATGAGGGACTCCCTAGTGTGTGGAAATGTTTCCTCCTTCACAGTTCCCTCCCAGAGGTGCAGGTTCTGTCCCTATTCTTTTGTTTCTGTTTTTTCTATTTTCTTTTGCACTACCCAGGTAGGTGGGGTGTTTCTTGCCTTTTGGGAAGTCTGAGGTCTTCTGCCAGCATTCAGTAGGTGTTCTGTAGGAGCTGTTCCACGTGTAGATGTATTTTTGATACATTTGTAGGGAGGAAGTTGATCTCCACATCTTACTCCTCCACCATCTTGAAGGTCAAGCCTAAATAGTTTTTTAAAATATATATTTTATTTATTTATTTCATTGCGTCGGGTCTTAGTTGTGGCATGCAAGATCTTTCATTGCTGTGTGCAGGCTTTCTTGTCATGGTGTGTGGGCTCTAGAGCACATGGGTTTAGTTGGCCCACAGCATGTGGAATCTTTGTTCCCCTGACCAGGGATCAAACCCACATCCCCTGCATTGGAAGGCAGATTCTTAAGCACTGGACCACCAGGGTAGTCTATAATTAGTTTTAATGAACATTGAACATCTGCCATTAAGAGTTTAGCTCTGGCTGCATGAAATGCCTCTTTGCTTGGTGGTTACTTTATCCACTCTGCTAAGACTGCTGTCAGATAGGATAACATTTCCTATAAATGAATCAAAAAAGAAATTATTACTTAGTCAATATGACTTTCTTTCTTGGTTGACAAAATCATTGAAAACATTATGTCTTTGTGGAGAAATTGAAAACAATAAGAAGAAATGGACAACTGGAACTTTGGAACATATTGGCTACCCAAACCCGTAACTGAGGGAGACTTAGAGCTAGGGAAGAGTGGTTGATTTGCTGACTATCTCTGAAGCCAGGCAGAGGAGATTTCTGGGTTACAGAACAATGGAGGCTTCCCAAAGGGAAACACATAGAAGCAACCAGGAGAGCAAATAGAAGCAACCAGGAGAGCAAATAAAACTATGCAGGATCATGCCTCTGATGTTACTAGGAGACAGAGACACCATGGCCTTTAATTTACCTGTAAGTAGAGGAAAGGGTGAATTCCAACAGAGTGGGTGTGAGAGTTTAAGAGGAGGTTTAAGAGAAGTGTAGAGGACAGCAGGGAACCTTGAGAAAACACAAATGAAAGAACCCTGGAAAAATATACTGTCCAGCTTTAAATGCTAAAATACAAAAACAGGCAGCAACTTGGAAGTTCACACCACTGGATACAGGGAAGGGTTTTGAACATGTGAGAAAATGGAAAGGCATAATATGAGAAGCATTACTTCTGGGGGAGATACAGATATATAGAGAAGGAGACAAATCAATGAAAGAAATGAAGAGTAATTAGGAAAGATTAAGAACACTCTGAGAGAAATAAACCCTCCTTTCCCCATGCCATCATAACCCAAATTATCTATAAAAGAAACTGCACAAAGGAGGAAAGAACCGAGGAGCTCTTAAACTAGGAACCCTGTTGATGAAAGAAATAAGAATCCAGAAAAGCAGACCACACCCATATAAAATTACTGTAAAACATTTGAAAATAAGAATCAAAGCATTTCTGCTGATGGAAATTCTTACCAGAAAATTCAACTAAGCAGAAGAAAACTCTAAAAGAACTGTAAATAAACACATCAAAGTAAATTAATTTAGGGATATGAAATAATAACAAATTAGAAATATAAAAACTAAGACCAGAAATAGACTCCCCCAAATCCCCCCAAAACCACTTAGACTTGGGGAAGAAATAGAGAAAAAGAGGAAATTATATCAGTAATGAAGACTAAATTAAAAAGTGTCCAAAATAATTATAGAGTCAAAACTTTAATAAAGGGTATTGAAGAAAAATAAACAATCAAAAGGATAAAAATGAATTAAAATGAAGTAAAGAGCAAAATAAAAAGAATAAGAGGAAAAGTGGTTGAAATGCAAAGCAACTGGCAAAGGAGGTCCAATATATCTATGATTGGAACCCCAAAGATGAGAATCAAAACAATGGACCAGAACTAATATTTAAAATTGTAAGTCAAAAAAAGTTCCATAATCTACATGTAGATAGAGTTAAAGGGTACTAGGAAAATTTAACCTGAAACAATCAACTCTGAGATATGGACTGGTAAAATGAATAGAGTTCAGAGGAAAAGAAGAAATCTTCAAGCCCTTTAGATAAAAAAATGGATTGGATCTTATATTTACCAAAGGGGAAAGGTGTGTGTGGGGGGGATAAATTAGGAATTTGGAGGTAACATGTACACACTACTATATATAAAAGAGATAAACAACAAGGACCTACTATATAGCACAGGGTATTGAGTATTACTCAATATTTGAGTATTAAGTAAATACTCAAATAATATTGAGTATTACTATATAGCAGAGGTATTGAGTATTACAAAATACTCAATATTTTGTAATAACTTATAATGGAAAAGAATCCAAAAAAGAATACATATATATGTATGTATAACTGAATCACTTTGCTGTACATCTAAAACTAATGCAACATTGTAAATCAACTATACTTCAATAAAAAAAGAAGTTAATTTTAAAAAGTTGGAATTACTTAGCAATACAAGAGAATTAGAGTGGCCTTTTGAAAACAATATACAAAGCAAAGCAACAGTGGAGCAGGATGATCTATTAGAAAATAGGCTTTGTTCAACAAGGAGATAACAGGACAAAATGATTGATAAAAAATAAGATGAAGACATAACATGTTCTAACAAAGAAGAAAGAATGCAACTGGAAAAATGGGAGGTGACTTCCACTTCTGGAATGATGGAGAAGACATATATTTCTATATTCCTACCACTAGACAAAGCTATACCTGAACATTATGTGTGTGTATATCTATCTATCTATCTATCTATCTATCTATCTATCTAGATATTAAACATAAAAAGACTTAAAAAGGTGGAGAGAAGAAGGAAAACTTTCTAGCAACCTCAGGACCCAGGAAATGACATGACAGTGTGTTTCTTTGTTTTCTTTTTGCCTCATCTCTCTCAGATTGGATACAGGAGAAACCACAAGCCAGAAATGCCAAATAGATGAAAGTATTCTGAAGAAAAGGCTGCTCTTTCTAACAAAAGGGCCAAGGGTAGAAAATTTTTAGACAATAACTGCTTTACTCAAGCTTAATATCACAGAAAGAAATGCAGTCCCATCACTACCCCCCAAAGAAAAAGACAAGTGGGAGCCTACATGACATTTTTCAAGTGCTGCAAGAAAAAAATTTTCTTTCCTTTCAATCCAGAATTCTGTATCCTGTAAAAGTATCCTTAAGGAATTAATGGGAAATGAAGATATTCTTATGAAGGAAGACTAGGAAAATTTGTCACCAGAAAGATGGCTAAAGGAAGTTTCCTAAACAGAAAGAAAATGATAAAAGGAGAAATGTTGAACATTGGAAGGAAGAAAGAATAACAAAAAGGGTAAAAATATGGGTAAATGCAAAAGACTTTCCTTGTTCTCTTGAGTTTCTGTGGAAATGCCTGATGTGGTTCTCAACGGATGTCAGAGAAATATATAAGACAATTTTATTAGAAACAAAGCAGGTAAAGAGATGTAAAGTGAGGCAAGCTTTCTACACTTCACTCAAACTGATACAATGTCATCACTAACAGACTGAGATAAATTATGTATATAATTCAATACCTAGCACAACCACCAAAAATGCTATAGGAAGAAATATAGTCAAAAACTTCTGCCAGGGGCTTCCCTGGTGGCGCAGTGGTTAAGAATCCGCCTGCCAATGCAGGGGACACAGGTTCGATCCCTGGTCCTGGAAGATCCCACATACCACAGAGCAACTAAGCCTGTGCACCACAAATACTGAGCCTGTGCTCTAGAGCCCATGAACCACAACTACTGAGCCCGTGTGCCACAACTACTTAAACCCGTGTGCCTAGAGCCCATACTCTGCAACAAGAGAAGCCACCACAATGAGAAGCCCGCATGTAGCAACAAAGACCCAATGCAGCCAAAAGAAAAAAAAAAAAAAAAAAAAAAAAACTTCTGCCAAAAATTGGGGAAAAAAATGTTTAGTCAGAGGGCACAGAAAGTGCAAAGGCCTTGAGCTGGAAAAGTGCACCAAATCGTACCAGCACTATAGGTAAATGAAATCAGAATTCTAAAAAATGTTCAAAGGATCTATGGGGATAGGAAAAAGAAAAGAGAATTGAAAAATAGAAAGAACAAGCAAACACCAAAAAACAGTATGGCAGACTTAAGCTTTAACATATCAATAATTAAAGGTAGTATTCTCAAAATGACAAACTAGAGACGGAGGACAGTTTAGTGAGGGCCAGTGTTCAGGGATTTGGGGAAGGATGGGAGTGGGTGTGACTATAAATGGCGACACTAACAAAATCTTTGTGGTATGGATTCGTTCTCTACCTTGATTGCAGTGGTGGTTACACAAATCCACACCTATGAAAAATGACATGGAACTGTATACACATCATACCAATGTCAATTTCTGGTTCTGATACTGTGCTGTAATTTTGTATGTTGCAAATGTTGGTGGAAACTAGGTGAAGAGTACATGGGAATTCCCTGTAATATGTTTGCAGCTTCCTGTTAATTTATACTTATTTCAAAATAAAAAGTTGAAAATAAATAAAAATTTTAAAATGGAAAGAAAAGAGAGGTAGTGGAAAGAATAATAACTCTTTTAGATGTAAAAGGATACCCTCTAAAACTGAGTAAAAGGATAGCTCTTAAGTAAAGTGTCAATCCCAGTCTCCCAATTCCTCCACCCCCTTATTCATACATTGGTTCTCTACATCTGTGTCTCTATTTCTGCTTTGCAAGTAGGATCATCTATACCATTTTTCTAATTTCCAAAAGAGAGGGGATATGTGTGTATGTGTGGCTTATTCGTTTTGCTGTACAGTAGAAACTAACACAACACTGTAAAGCAACTATACACCAATAAAAATTAATTTAAAAAAAGATACCCCTTAACACAGATATAGAAGATAGTGAAGGTTAAGTAAGAAAATAGAAAATTAGTGGAACTATAAAAAGTATTAATACCAAGAGAACCACAAGACTAAAAATGAAAATTTTTCCAAATACTGAAAGAGGAAAAAAGGCAGCACACCAAGTAGAAAAGGAAACACAGTAAGTATAATGTAATATACACATATATCACAATATAAGATAATAAGACAAAATTGAACAAACATTTTAGTCGCATCAATAAATGTGAATGGGTTTAACTCATCTATTAAAAGGAAATTATAAAATCAAGTTGGTTCATAAAGCATAGCCCAATTCCATACAATATACAAGAGATACTCTTTAAATGAATGATTCAAAAGAACTGCGAATGAAGGGATGGACAAAAATTTACTGGACAAAAGGAAATGAAGTGAAGTCAGGAACCTATAGTGTGGAGCAGACTGCCTAGTGTGCATCCCCCTCATTCCCTCTCAGACCCCATCTCCTAGTAAGAACTCCTCCTTTATTCTGCTCTAGTTCCGCTGTCCTTGCTGGTCCTCAGAAATTCCAAATAGCCTCCCATATCTGAGCTTTCTGCCTGGATCACTCCTTCTCCAGATACCCACTTAGTTTGCTTCTCCACTTTTTTCATATTTCTTCCCTAAAGTCTCCTTATCAGAAAGGATACCTAACCTCTACATAAAATAGAAATCCCTATCACTGAAATGTAAGATGGAAATTTCCATAACACTTATCACCACTTGACTAGGGCATGTATGAGTCTGCTCGGACTGATGTAACAAAATACCACAGGCTGGAATGTGGCTTAAGCACAGAATGTATATCTCATATTTCTGAGGGCTAGAAGTTCCAGATCAAGGTCTGGCAGGATTTGATTTCTAGAGAGAGTTCTCTTCCTGGCTTGTCGATGGCTGCCTGATCCATCATTCCTCACATGGCCTTTCCTCTAAGCACATGTTGGGGGAGGGAAGGAGAGAGAGAGAGAGAGAGATGCTCCCTTCCTCTTCTTAAGATTCCAACAATTCTATGGGATTAGGATCCTACTCTCTGATCTTATTTAACCTTAATTACTCCACAAAGCCCTATCTCCAAGTATAGACACATTAAGGCTTAGGGCTTCAACATATGAATTTGGGGGGGGGGACACAATTCATTCCATGGCATGACCTAGTTATCTTTTTATCATATGTCTGATGTGCGTTTCATGAGAGCAAGAACCTGTCTATATTCTGTTCACTGCTGTATTCCTAGTGCCTCGAATATGACCTGACATAATCAGAGCTCAACAGAAAACTGAATTAATGAATACATGAAAAAAAAATAAGTGGATGATCTTTGGTGTGCTAATCCTAGCTTGCACTTGCTGATCTTCCCTTTTTCATCTATAAAATGGGGTTCATAAGTATACCTGCCTCACAGCTTTGTTTTAAACATTAAGTGTGACATGAAAAGATGCTCAACATCACTAATTATTAGAGAAATGCAAATCAAAACTACAGTGAGGTATCACCTCATGCTGGTCAGAATGGTCATCATTAAAAAGTCTACAAATAACAAATGCTGGAGAGGGTGTGGAAAAAAGGGAACCCTCCTACAATGTGGGAGGGAATGTAAGTTGGTGCAGCCACTGTGGAAAACAGTATGGAGGTTCCTCATAAAACTAAAAATAGAATTACCATATGATCCTACAATCCCATTCTTGGGCATATATCCAGACAAAACTATAATTCAAAAAGATACATGCACACCTATGTTCATAGCAGCACTATTCACAATAACCAAGACATGGAAACAACCTAAATGTCCACTGACAGATGAATGGATAAGGAAGATGTGGTACATTATATACAATGGAATACTACTCAGACATAAAAAAGAATGAAATAATGCCATTTGCAACAACATTGATGTAACTAGAGATTATCATACTAAGTGAAGTAAGTCAGAAAGAGAAAGACAAATACCATATGCTATCACTTTTATGTGGAATCTAAATATGACACAATGAACCTATCTATGAAACAGAAACAGAATCATGAACATAGAGAACAGACTGGTGGTTGCCAAGAAAGAGGGGTTTGGGGGAGGGATGGAGTGGCAGGTTGGGGTTAGCAGATGTAAGCTTTTATATATAGGACAGATAAACAACAAGGTCCTACTGTATAGCTCAGAGAACTAATTCATTATCCTATGATAAACCATAATGGAAAAGAATATAAAAAAGTATATATGTATAACTGCATCACTTTGCTGTACAGCAGTAATTAACACAACATTGTAAATCAACTATACTTCCATAAAAAATAAACATTAAGTGTGACAGTTCATGCACAGTGCTTCATATTGTACATGGCATATGATAAGAGCACAACATACATAAGTTATTGCAGTTGTTATGACTGTTGTCACCAATGTTATGATTGTGTTGAGGTTAATCCTCAACTGCACTCCCCAATCCCCCTTGGAATGGGACTGAATGGTGGAGGCAGGGAAAGCCAGTGCCAGCACACTCTATAGGGATGGTGGTCACTGATCCCACAAGATGTCACATATGGGTGCTCTTGGTTTTAGTTTGTACTTTGATATGAAATTTGAGACATTTCCCTGGCTTCAGAACAAAGAGAATCATGTCCTTGGTGTTATAGCCTACGTAGGTACTTAATTTCCTGAACCTCCATCCTGTTTCAGGTTTTACAGTGTTGTTATGATCTGACCTCTTCACAAGTTGCTGTTTCCGTGGGATGTTGGGGACCCTCATTTGAGATTGAAGGGGAGAAGGAACATGCCTTTTGGGTCAGCCCTTCAACCAGACCCACCCCAGCTGGAAGGCTCTGGTAGTTCATCCCATGACAAGGTCTACAGCCAGGCACCCCTGGGGGGCACAGAGGAAGGAAAACCAAGTGATGTGCTTGTCCAACCCTCAGACTCAGCCAGCTGCTTCTCACACTTCTCTTTGTTTTATCTCAGGAAAAAGAAAGCATTACCATGTCTTCTTGTCACCACTGCTCTGTCTGCCAACCCTCACCACCTCACATAAACACTTCACAGAATTCTTGCTCAGAAATCTGCTCTGGGTGGATCTGGATTCTGTGAGCTTTTGTCTTGGGGAAAAACTAGTCATTGTTGACAAGCAGGTGAGCATTGTGTTTGTGCTCCATGACCCATCGTACTTGCAGAACTTGGATGCCATCCTGTTATGCCGGAGCTGCGTGGTGAGGTTGTCACCAGCACCAGCTGACAAAATATCTTTCTAGAACATTCAATTCCACGGTGTTTCTCTATTTCACTCAGCTATTCCCAAGGGCATTACCTCTTTTTCTGCATGGAAGACAGCTATGAGTCCTGGACCAATGCCTGGTATACACACAGACAGACGCGAGATGGGCTTCGGCGTCAGAACCGAAAGCTTCCTTGACAGCCACGCACCTGTCCCATTTTTGCTTTTGGGAATAGAAATATTGATAAGGCAATAGTTATCTCCTGATGACAATTGTCTCCAGGAGAGACAAACCTCGAGGAGGAGTACCTTAAAACAGAAACAAAACAAAACAAAAGAAATCAGAGCCATCAATGTTTGCTCCAGCTATTACTCCACATTGCCAGAAGATGGGGCCGCATCTATTTTTTCTATATGCTTTTGCAAACTACAGCCATTGTAGGGAAAACCTATGTTGGTAGGTTCATTCCACAGTGAATGATTGTAGTCTTGGCTTTATTTTGCTCTCTGCCATCCTCCCTCCCTCCCTCCCTTCCTCCCTTCCTTTGTTTCATTCTCTTTTTTAAAAATAAAAACTGCTTTATTCTTAGGAAACTATTAAAGAACTCTCTCCCCCTACTTCTTTAAATACACATAAAGGCCACCCCTCAAATTTGAAAATGAATAAAATAGGAGTCATGGCCTTTCCACTAAGGTGTCACTTCCTTCAGTTTTCTACTCAGAAAAGAAAAGTTCAGTAACATCTGCTATACTTATATGGTAGGGACTTATTCTAGGCCACTGGAAGCTTCAGAAGAAAGGTGGAACTCTAGTCAACAAAGAGGTATTATCTGTCCTCAAGAGTCCCTCCTGGGAGACCTCAATCATGCAACTCTCGAGTCAGGAGGTGATAAAACAAAAGGTACTGAAGCTAAGGCGACTGTGAGTGTTTTGGGGGAAGGGGGAGATATCTCCAAGGATGAGCAGAAGGAGGTGGAAAATGGGCTAGAATTGCAGAGAAATGCCATGGTTTTTTTGTTTGTTTGTTTGGGGTTTTTTTAGATGTTGGGGGTAGGAGTTTATTTATTTATTTATTTATTTTTGCTGTGTCGGGTCTTCGTTTCTGTGCGAGGGCTTTCTCTAGTTGCGGCAAGTGGAGGCCACTCTTCACCGCGGTGGGCGGGCCTCTCACTATCGCGGCCTCTCTTGTTGCGGAGCACAGGCTCCAGATGCACAGGCTCAGTAGTTGTGGCTCATGGGCCTAGTTGCTCTGTGGCATGTGGGATCCTCCCAGACCAGGGCTCGAACCCGTGTCCCCTGCATTAGCAGGCAGATTCTCAACCACTGCGCCACCAGCGAAGTCCGCCATGGTTGTTGTTGTTTTTTTTTTTTTCAGCTTTATAATTTACTGTATTCATCCTCTGAAATAATTGATTGTGTTTTTTTTCTCTGTTAAAGGCCTAATTTCCCTGTTCATTCAACTCCTCTGCCCTAGTTCTTTTTAAAAAATTAAAACCCGATTGATTGGAATCAAGTGCAGCCATCATTTCCATAACAATATCAACAGTTTCAAAATCAGGCTCATGACTTCCGAGCGAAATTATATCATGGCTCCTGGAAAATCGGCTTCAGGGAACAGCTTTTGCTAAATACTAATGTGGTGTCCAATCAGGCCACAGCACACAGAGAACCGTTGTCAGCAGGGGGGAAAATAATTTGTTGGGTTTGAAGGGCCAGGCCCTCTCATACATCTTGGCAGCACTGGGTACAAGGAACTTACAGATTTTATTGTGTGATTTAGTTCCTGATGAAGGTTCCTAGGCAAATGGTCTGACTGTGGTTAAATCTTGCTTGTCTTGGAATCAATTTCAGTTGGGAACCAGTTCTCTCTGAACAGAATTGCCAGCTTCCTTTGTTCATATTTTCTATTTAAGATTCTCTGGTGTCTCTTAGGGTCAGTAAAGTCTTGGATTTGCATAGCTATGTATAAGATACTCACTGGCTAGAAACACCTGCCTTGTGTATCTTGGTTTGTGGGCAAGCTTAGGGAAGGCTCTTGTGAGCTCAATTCAATGCCAAGAGTTCTGAGCCATGTTGTGGTTTGCTGGAGAGGTCAGTGGTGTCGCCAGAAATACTTAATCCTCAGAAAGTCAGATCAGGTTAAATCCCTGCAAGCCCAGTTTTCTTCTAGACTTCAAACAACACAGAGAGATAAGAACATACACCATCCATGGATATTACAGACATTCCTATCCAAGCTTTTCATTCTTAGATGAGATGAAGGTTGACCAGCTGACTGACCCACCTTCACCAAACAGTTCTGCAAAGGCCATAAGCCCTGCTTTGTCATTTGGGCTATCTTCTCATCACAAAGCAGGCAATGTGTGGGCATGCTCCAGTTCCTCACCTTTCTCCCTGGACAAACCACAAAGCCTGTGTAATGGTTAAGTCACAATGCATTCAGCTCACATCTTGACTTTATTCACCACATGCGGCCTTAATGTAAGTGCTTAACCTACCCTATAAAATGGGAATAATCAAAGTATCTGCAGTGAGTATAGTGCCTGGCACATAGTAAGGACTCAATACATGCATTACTCTCCTTTTTCTTCAGCAACAGACAAAAAAAGGAAAAGCTGGAAGAAACTTTAGAAATAATCTATTCCAGTAATTTTCAAATATTTTAAAGCCATGGAGAATGCTTTGTAGAAATGAAATTGTGGGCAGAAATATAAACCTAAGAAACAGATTTAAGACGAGGAACTCTGAAGAAGGTGTGAGGACCTGGAAGATGGGGGGCCTATCTGATTGGCCCTCCTTCCTCTCCATCTCCCCCAGAACACTCTTAAAAAGGTCTCTAGAACTCTAAGTATTGCAATGTTTATACTCTGGCAATCACTTATTTAACCCAATTCCACATTTTAAATAACAGGCCAAGAGAAGGAAGGAGACTAATGTATGGTCATATGGCTAAAAAAAGACCTAGTCAGACTTGACCAGTTTTTATTACATACTTTTGAGTTAGGCACTGGAGATAAAAATGGGATATATGGGTCTTCATCTACTCTATTTTCTGAAGGAAAATCAGGGTTTATGATCTTAAAACAAGCACAATATTTTGATTCAATATTGTTCTGGAAAATTAGAGATGTTTGGTTACAGTCAAACAAAGATCCACTCTGAGTGTATAAGCTAGTAGTTGAGACCAGATAGCCTCATAAAAGATGACTAAGGCATCTTTGGCTTTGAACCCAATGTGTGGTCCCGACACAATTATAAGATCCAGAAGTGGTAAAAATCTGGGAAGGTTGAAGTGCACGGGGAATGCTCCATGGAGGGTATTATTCCTATGGTAGCCCTTGAAGAAAGGTCAGAGCGTTGGCAAGTGGAGAGAGAGATAAAGGCCATTCACTCCAGAGGAACTCTATGGAAAGTGGTGTGGAAAACACAAATATGTGTTGAAGAAAGTTGAAGAAACAACCAGCTTGGTAGGAGATGAAGATTCTACTAGAGAATTGGAGGTAATCACATCATAGATACCGGGGAAGGGGATGGACTTTATTAAATGGGGCACCCCTGCAGAGTGTAAGCATGGAGAAGCCAAAGTATGCAAAATAACATTCTGGGAAAATTAATCACATCATAATAAGTACAGGATGAAGGGAGGAATCAGGAAAACAAGTTGGGGAGCAATTACAGTAGTTCAGACATGACATCATGAAGGACTGGGCTTGGGGGTGCCACTGAGACCCAAAAGGAAGGGGAGGGTATGAAGGGCTACACAAAGAAGGAAACAACAAACTTTAGTGACTCAGCAGATGCTGTGGATGAGGAGAGACAGGAGCTCAGACTGAGGGCAAGATATGAAGCTGGGGTGGCCAGCCTGTGTGCTGAAAATGAGAGTCTATAAAGAGAGGCATTTAGGAGGCCCTGGTGAGTTTTTAGCTAGTTGAGTGTGCAGGGATGGTGAGATGTTAGGTAGACCTAGAGAGCATCCACAGTGCGGTGGTTAAGAGGTCAGCTCCAGGGGTCTATCGGTTCCACCACTCCCAGTGGTGTCCCTTTGGGCAATTTATTTAAATTCAACTCTCTTAAGCAACAGTTACCTCATTTGATGGTTGTGAGGATGAACTAAGATAAGGCATATAATGTGCATAGGACAATGACTGACCCTTGGTGGGTGCACGCTCTCTACCTCGGTGTCTGTCTGTAGCTGTAGCTCTAGCTCTTGAATTATCCTGGAAGAAAGATGTGAAACACTCAAACTTAGCGAGGAATAAAGATAAAGGTATTTAATTCATTTTAGAAGTGATAGTTGAAGATGTTAGTTATCTCTTGAAAAGAAGAGAGAGGGATACCAGGAGGAGGAGTCTCTGGCCACCCAGGGGATAGTAGAGAGGGGACTCTGGACCAGTCCACACAGTTTATTATTAAGGTGCTTGGACTCTCAGTCCCACTGAGGAGTCCCCACTCTGATGGACCAGGACAGACAACAAGCATGACAACTTGGGAGTCTGGCCCATCGGACGCCAAGTGCAAGGCAGATGAGCAGTCACATGGGCCCTTTTCTCTTGATCCTATCCTCTGATCCTTGCCTCTCTCTGAGGCCTTACCATCCAAATGGTCATAAAAGTCGAGGGAGGGCAAACTCAAGAGCAGAGATTGTCCCAAACACCTAACCCTACAGTGGAAGCCAATGCCATTGTTATTATGACTGATTTTGGAATTAGAGAAAGAAGGGAATTAGGGGAAGAAGAGAGAGGGAGGGAGGGAGAGACACAGAAGGTCAGGGAGGACAAACAGTATAATTTTATAAAATTAAGACTCTAAAATCGGTCTCTTATTTTCTTTCAAATGTTCTCCTGTGCCCCAGTGACATTGAAAAACTTTGTCCTTGGTGTGAGCAATTCAGAACAGCCTTCCTGGCAGGGTGAAGTGGTAAAGGTGGAAGAAGTGAGCTTCTCCCAGTGAATCATGTCACAAATGGAGGCCATAAGCCACAGAGGCGAGGAAGCCTGCAGTCTGAAGATAAAGAGGTACAAGTCTAGTAAACGATGCTATCGTTTGGGAAAGAAGAGGAAGTGGAACCCAGTGGTAAGGCTGGAGAGGAGCCGGCAAATGAGGACCACAGGGTGCCTGAAGCCGAAGGCGAAAGAGGACAAAGAAGAATTTGATGGAGAGGGACGCTTCTTTCAAAGACCCTCCCATCTCTGACCCTCACCTGAATTGGGTCTCATCTGTGGTTAGTGCTGGGCACCTTTCTAAAGCCAGTTGGATCCCAGGGGGAGCTCTCAGGACCACGGCCTTATATAAGAACTAGGGCAACCACAGATAAGAGACGATGATTTGGGCATGAGCAATCAAGACCAGTGTTGGGCAGACACCAGACTCGAATTCCTGCTCTGGTTCAGGCCCCCCAGTAGCATGGGCCGGGGCTACTCACCACCCATCGCTGTGATTAAACAGCAGTTATTTATCTCATGGTGTTCACCATTTTGACATCTGTCAGCTATTTGCTATAAAAAATGATAATAATTATAACAAATATAACAACAAAAAATAACCATTACTGTTTGGGACTGGTTTAGAAACAAAAGGCTCTTTACAAATGATTTAGCATCAGAATTTTCCTTAGGTTGCCTCAGATTTGGCTTTCCAGGTCATAAGATTTTAAAACCCCAAGTGTTTGGAAGTTTAGTCCAGAAGGAAGAGTCTTCGGCTGGGAGTCAAAAATGCCCGCTTCTGACCCCAGCCACACATTTCTTGCTCTGTGACCTTGGGTGACAATTTCTCTGAGCCACAGTCTTCTCCACAGTAAGTGCAGTGGACGACGTGTACTCTGGATCTTTCCCAGGTTGTGGTAAGGAGCAAAAGAAAGAAAGAGGTTGAGATTACACTGGTGCAGAAATGTGCTGATTAGAAACACATGGGAGGTGCGGGACCATTTGTTTCTAAATCACTCATTCAACTGCTAGTTCTTCCTGGGGTGACTATTATTAGTGTTAGGTGTTGCAGCCAACCTTTCACCTGCAAGGGCTCTCTTGCAAATGTCCAAAACATTAAAATTAAAAATAGGTTAAAAATAGATTCAGGGTACATCCCTCAGGATAAGAAAGGTTAGCCGAAGATAATCCAGGCGCCTCCAACAACAAAGATGTGATCTTACATGACATGCTCATCACGGGACTCTGTCTCTCACTGTCACAGGAGCTCAGGCCGATGAAACTGCACATCTCCAATGTGCTGGTCACCACGCTCTGAGGGTCTTGGCCCCGTAACTGAATGTTCAGCCCAGAAGTGACATACCTCTCTTCCGTTCACAACTTGTTGGCCAGAACTGGCCACATGTCAGTTTCTGTCCCCCAGTGTCACGGAGCCAGGAAGTGAGTGCATCCTTCCAGGGACCCGGAAGTAGAGGACTGGAAGGAAGTCCTTAGCCAGCCACAGGGACTCTCCATTGATCCCTGCAGGGGTGGTACTTTGACTCTTGCTAGTGATGGAGTCACCCATCATTCATTTTGTGTAACAAGCATTCGTTGAGTACCTGCTGTGTGTCAGGAATGGTGCCCAAGATGGGAGATGCAAAGTCATAGACAAGTTCTCTGCCCTCAAGCACAGCATTAGACATACACACTGGAGGGTACATGAGTGGAGTACTGACTGGAACAGTCAGTCATAGAGAGGCTGGGGAAGAATGTTGCTCCCAGTAAGGACAGCAAGAGCCAAGACAGGGCAGGGCCAGCACCGCGAGTGTGGGCCCTCTAAGCAGAAGTTTCGCTGGAGCATCAACTGTGAGGTAGGATGGCTGAGGGTGGGGAGTTTAGATGAATGGAGGACCAGTTAGGAGGTAGTGACAGCATCCAGGGAAGAGAGGTGAGGCCTTCACAGGGCAGGTGAAGCAGGGATGGAGGGAAGTGCTCAGGTTTAGGAAACTGTGGAATGCTGCCTTCAACTCTAAGCTCCTCCAGGAGCCCCAGAGCACAGAGGGAGGGAATAGCCTGCAGCCAGGTCAGAGCTGGCCACTGTGTCCCCTCGCTTAGAAGCCAGACTTTTTTGGTTTAATCCCAGCTCCCCCGTTTCATGGCTGTGTTACCCTGGGTTAGTTATTTGACCTCTCTGTGCTTTAGTTTCCCTGTTTTCAAGATGGGAATAATGAAAAAGACAACTCATGGCTATGAGATTAAACCAGTTAATATGCATAAAGACCTCAAGACAGAGGCTGCAGGGTGTGGACCATTGCTCCTAGCACCGCAGGGGGTTCCTGCCTCTCCCAGCCAGGCCTGGCCTGTTCTGCCAGCTGAAATGTCAACATGGGCGGTTCCCATCTGAAGTTCCCATGGACAAAGGACACTTTGGGCCCTGGGACCTGAGCAGTGTCCTTTTCTGTTTGCTTCACAGAGGCCTTCCTTTTCTGGCCTGCAGGGTGGGCGGGCTCTGAGCCGCAGGTCATTTTCTGCTGAGTCACCCTGCCGGCCCCTCCTGGCTGGCATCTGCCCCCAGCTTCCTAGCAGGAGGGGCCCGCCCCCCTGAGCCGTTTCTGTTCTGGGGCCACAGCAAATAGCATTTTACTTGGGGAGACCCAAAAGCCTTCCTAAGAAACAATAGAGGTTTTTTTTTATGGGGCAAGGTGGGCTGTTTGCCAGGGTAGCCTGCCAAATCATGCCAGTAGAGGAGGCCCTGTTGTCACTGGGCTTTGTGCCATGAATTTGCATCCGTCGAACAGAGCAGGAAGCAACAACCCAGAAGGGCCTGGGTTCCGATCTTATTTTTACCGCTTAAGACAGATGTGCCCTTGGTGGAGGTTTAGAGACTGTTTCACTTCCACAGCTGCCACGCTGGGTAATAATAGTTGCTGACCTTTTATGAACACTTGCTAAGTGCCAGGCTCCCTCCTATGCTTTCAAGGCATCTTCTCAATCAGTCTTTACCAGCTTGTAAACTAGGTTCTCTTCTTATTCCTGTTTAACTCCTGAGGACACTGACTCTCAGAGAGATCAAGTCGCTTGTATGAGGTCACACAGCAGGCCACTTGATGCCAGGGCCCATTCTCTCAAGTACACCTGCCAGCAGGCTGCAGGGACTGATGGATGGGGATGTGTGAGTCTCACACAGTGGGTGTGCAAGCAGGGGTGGCCTCAGTTGGTGTTTTTACTATTATTTATTCCTTTAACACGATGTGATTATCCCTTTGAAGCAAATGAACAACAGCAAAAACACAATGCAGCAACACCGTTTCCTAGGCTGGCTTTTGTCCTGAATGAAGTGAGGACCAGTCTTCTCTCTTGGCCCCCACATCATTATGACACGGAGGGTCTGTGGGCAGAGACCCCAGGGATGAGGAGACCACACCCAAGACACACACTTTACCCTGGTTATATTTGCTTCTGAACTGTACTGGGCTGACCTTGTTTTGAAGCAGAGTGACCTTCAGTCTGCATGTCCTCATTTTGTGGTTTAGGACTGAAGTGTGTAGGTTGTAGAAATTGCATGGATTCCAGACAGGCTGACCACACTTAAAATGCCACCGACAGGTGTGTGACGCCTACTCTTTTAACTCCATGTGGGTCAGATACACGTTACTCCTCAGAGTAAGAACTTTCTTAAACCAACTTGGAGCTGGGCTATTTTGCTTGCTAGCTCATGGCCCAATAACACCAGGGTTTTTTTTTTTTTTTTTCTTTCTTTTTAAGAGTTTTCAAGAGACGTATATACGCTCCTCTCCCAGTGTCCTTTCTGGTGCCCAGAAAGAGTCCTGGTTGCTGAAGCTGAAAGCACATTCTTCCCTTGGTCACCATCAAAATCAAATTACCGAGCAAGCAGGTGCTGACGAGGCCTGTCCCCACGCAAACTTAATTAACAAAATAGGTAAGTGACCCAGTTTCCTGCGGAGTGACATTTCCTGAGGAGTGACACCTTGTGACAGGGACACGGCTTGGCAAGATGTGCAGCTTGGAGCCTGGGATCTGCCTGCCATTTGGGCTCCTGTCGGAGTCACTGTCGAGACCATTAATCTTCAATTTATGGCTGCACCTTCTCCTCAGGGGGGTGGGTTTTCTTGTTCTGTTTTGTTCGGCATGGCATTCAAGATTCCTTCACAGAAATCTGTGTTGGGGCAGCAAAATGCTATGTGAATCATGTCCTCGTGAAGTCACCATCTGGCCAATATTCATCTTGCTTTGCAAAATACCAAGGATATCCTTCGGCACAGATGCTGGGCCAGATCATCACACACCAGCGACCGCAGTCGTAAACCAACACGCAATCAAGTGTAATTAATGCACCTGGTCCCTGCTTCAGAGTTCCCAACCTGAACAATGCTTGGCTCTTTTTTTTTTCTGTATGTGGGGCTTGGTTTTGTTTCCTTCCCTTTTAGGGTGGGGAGAGAGGTTTGCAGTTTGAATCAGCTCTCGCATCTTCAGCAGTAATTAAGTCACCGTCACGGGGCTGGTAAAAATGGGAGTGTTTGTGTGTGTTCAAGAAGCTGCATCACATGCAAACAATACAGCACTGAGCAACTTTCTGTGGCTTGAAGAGGCCATTGTCCTGTGCGCCTGGCATTCATTCTGCTGTTGGCGCTCACTGGCTTTGGGAGGCCGGCCCCAGCCACTGGTCTCCTAGTGGTTTTATGCCTGATGGAAGAAGGGAGGGATCTCAAGCTTGGAAAAACAAACAATAAAACACCAAGCAGCCCATCGTCTTCCTGTGAGCAGAATTTCACAGCCTTCTTCTTCTCTTGCCATACTGGGTGCTTTAAAGTGGTGATGGGAAAGGTGGGGAAACATCCTGCCTCTGTGCAATTGACATTCTGGGAAGCCGTGAACACTGTCTTTGGACAGAGACCAGGGAGGGTTCGCAAGTGGGACACAGAGGGTGGAGGGGAGCAGAAGCTTCAGAATAGCCAACAGTGATGGTGACTGTGGGAGGTGATGGGGTGCAGGAATCCGAGGGCCCCTGCAGGCTCCTTCCATTGCAACAGCCATGTAGGCTGTGGAGTGTGGGAGGCTGGAGGGCCTTGATCTGAGTTCAGGAGCATGCAGCACAGCAACCTGGGCTCCTTTGCAGCTTCCCTGCTCTGCACTTAGGTGACCTTGCTGTGGGCACCTTATTCTGAAGCACCTTGTCCCATTGCCTGAGTGCCGTCTCTGAAGCCTTCTAATTGCCAGCTCTCTTCAAATCAATTCCATTCAACAGATGTGCACGGGATTTCTGCTCCAGAGCCAGGTCCTGAAAGAAGGAGAGGCAGTTAGGTAAATAAATCAGATGTCATAGACTTCTGCATATAGAAAGCATTTCCTAGTGTCTGAGAAAGGAGGCAATAGTTTGAGATTCAATCCAAACTCAGAAGCTGAATCATCTTGGGCAAGTTCCTTAAACTCTCCAACCCTCCATTCTGGAGGCTCAGCAGTAAAATGGCGATAATAGTGCAGAGTTGCTCTAAGAATTGAGTGAGACTTTTATCTGTCTATCTATTGATCTCTATATAGTTCACACACGTATATACATGCACACGCACTAAGCCCTCAAGAACCTGTTATTTTCCCTGCAATTCAGATGGAACCTGAAATGGTAGTAGTCATCTCTGCCTACAGAAGTCCATAAAGGCTTCATTGAAGAGGAGAGGTTGAGCCAGGTGTTTCTTCTTCCAGTAGACCCAAGAGGAAAAGAGTGTTCCAGGGCGGGGAAATATGTGTACAGAGTCAGGGAGGCAGGAAAGAGCCCAGCGTGTTCCAGGAACAGCAAGTACACCTGGAGCCCTGGTTTCTGGGGCAGCCTGGGGTCAGATGGTGGAGGATAACCCTAGAGAGCCAGTTGGTGGCCAGGTGGACACCCACCAAGGCCCCACCTCTTTCAGATGGTAGCTGCTCCAGGAACACGCCTCCTCCACCTTCTCTGTGTTGTGTGATTTCCCCTCTCTTTCTCAGTACTTCTAAGACTCACCTTTTCCATTCAGCCTTACCTGCTTCCAGGTTCAGTGCAGCCCCTAGCACCACTTGGGACTGGTCAGACGTCATCTGTCACCTGTCTGGGCTCAGCTTGTAAAGTCCTCCAGGATGGAGAACTCATAGAAGGCTCCTCTTGTAATCACATTTCAATAGCACTTTGCAAAGAGAGGGAGTTTTGTAAATGCACTTGCTTCACCAGGTAGATTTTAATTAGCAGATGAAGAGTAGTTCTGGGAGGAGCAGACTCAGTGATGGGAGAGCAGAACCCAGGTAGAGATCAGACACCTTTTCTTCCAGTGACCTCAAATGAGTCATCAGTCTCTTTGAACCCAATTTTCTGTATCACCAAGACAAGGGCCACCTGTTCCTGAGGACGTTCTGAGAAGCAGGGAGGAGGCTCAGGGACTTTGGGAGAAGGGTGCAGCCTAAAGGGAGCCTTTGTTTCCCTAACTGTGGCCGGGAAAGGACTTGTCGGGTTCTTATGGGCTTGTTTGCCTGCAGGGCTTGTCTCTGAAGCTGCACCTCTTTCTTTTCCTCTCAGGAACAGAGCCCAAGACAGGGCTCTTTCACCAACCCTGGTGTGTGGGTGTCACACTTCAACCCCATTTATCAGGAGGTGGTGTGTACAGTGCTAACTCCACAGCTTTGGTGGTGACCCTCACAAACCCTGGCAGGAGGGAGCCTGGGGTCAGAGGGATTGACACACACCTATATCTCCCTGCCGGTAAGTGAGAGAGCTGAGACTGAGATGCAAGATTTTCTGACACCAACTCCAGGATCTTTTTACCATCCCACTCGGTAAAAATGCCCACTGGAGCATCTTTGGATGCAATGTGGCACCAGAAGGGAAAGATATGTAGAATCAAGAGCCCCACGGGAACGGATCATAAACCTTGCAAGTTTCCAACTTGACCAACTGTTAAGGAGGAGTCAGAAGAGAGAACAGGGAGAGGAGTGGGGACCCCTTGGTGTGGGTGGGAGAGAACAGCTGGGTGTCAAGTGCAGAACTGGAGGTCTAGCAACAAAGTCTAGACCAGCAGAGAGAGGAAACAGAGGGGCATGGGAGGAGCATGGGCTGGGTTCATGGTTGTGAATGATCAGTCATGGCTGAGTCAATGCTGAGGGAGCAGCCACTGAGTAGAGGTTCAAAATTCAAATGGAGCACTGACTTTGCACAAAGCAAAACGGGGTTCCTGACTTCACAAAGAAGATGCTCTTGCTCTCTCTTTAATTATGCTTCCTGTGTCAGGAAGGGCGCCTGGGCATGATCAGTATGATTCCAGAATAAACATCCCTGCTGGTCACACCCACACGGGAAGTCTAGATGGAGATACAAGACATGTCTTCACTTCCGCATCATTTAACCTGTCCTTCTCTGCAGAATCCACCTGGAAGGGCAGCTAGGAGTCTCACCCTCTCTTGGAATCTTTGTTTTCTCCTCCTTCACAGCCCTTTTGTCTTTGTATCCCAGAGGGGCTGCCTCAGAACCTCCCTGCCTGATGACTTCCTGATGCCTGAAAGCAGTGATGTTGGATCTTCCAAGCTTTAGATCTTCCACAGGAGCATCCACAACACAAAGAGATAACTCCCTTGTTTTCCTCTCTCTCATTGTATGACTTCACTATGCTATTATACCTGCAGAATTCTATCTAATACTTGGTTATATTAAAGACCTCTGTTATGGACAAAATGCTTCTGTTCCCCCCAAATTCATATGTTGAAGCCATAACCCACAAATGGTGGTATTTGGAGATGGGGCCTTTGGGAGGTAATTAGCACTAACTGAGGTCATGAGGGTGGGCACCATGATGCACCTAGTACCATTATAAGAAGAGGAGCTTCTTCTTAGACCAGAGCTCCCTCTCTTTGACATGTGAGGACACAGTGAGAAGGTGACTGACTGTAAGCCAAGAAAAGCACTCTCACCAGGAACTGACCCTGCTGAAAACTTGACTTCAGACTTCCAGCCTCCAGAACTGTGAGAAAAAAATATCTATTATTTAAGCCACCCTGTCTATTGTATTTTCTTATAACATCCTAAGATTGTAAGGCAAACTCCTCCCTCTAAAGGTAAGGGAAGAAGGGAAAAAAAGGAGTTTAAAGGTAAGGGATGATCCAGAAATGCTAATTCTTGAGAAAGGTGCCAGACGGGAAGACATCTGACCACCTCTTCCATGAAGCCCTCCTTGATCTCCCCAGACTGACTGTGACTATGCTTGCCCACAAGCTCAGGTGATACGCCTGCAGTGTTGAGTGGCATTGATTTATGTGCCTATGTCCCTCTCAACTGACTCTGAGCTCCTTATGACTGGACCTTGCTTGTTTGTTCTCTCTGCACACAGCTGGCACATACTAGGGCCTCTCTAAGTGCCTGCTGAGTGGAACACATAGTACGAGGAACTCTAAGTTATGTCTTCCAGGATGTCACTTTCAGATGTAGACATCTCAGATCCAGCACAGCATCACAGTTAAGAGTTCTGGCCCTGGGCTTCCTTGGTGGTGCAGTGGTTGAGAGTCTGCCTGCCGATGCCAGAGACACGGGTTCGTGCTCCGGTCCGGGAAGATCCCACATGCTGCAGAGCGGCTGGGACCGTGAGCCATGGCCGCTGAGCCTGCGTGCCCAGAGCCTGTGCTCTGCAATGGGAGAGGCCACAACAGAGAGGCCCGTGTACCACAAAAAAAAAAAAAAAAAAAAAAAAAAAAAAAAAAAAAAAAAAGTGGTGGCCCTGCATGAGAATGCCTGGGTTGGAATCCACCTGCTCCCACTTAGCTGCTTGACCCTAAGCAAATTGCAGATTCTTGCTAAGTCTTAGTTTCTAAGACTCTTAACACACAGGTAGGAAGGTTGCTTACTTCCTAAGGTTGTGGTGCCATCAGCTGAGATTATCCATGAAAATAGTACTAGGTCCAGAGTCAATACTCAGTAAACCTCAGCTATTATTAGTTTTCGAGGAGTCAAAGGTGGGTGAGATTGCTTTGTGAGATGACCAGGGATACAGAGGAGGCTAGTCTTGAATTGACATTAGAAGATGGAGGTGGATAGTACCCAGTACTTGGTACGTGATAGCACCTGGCATACATTTGCTTATTTAATTCTTGGCACAAGTCTTCAAGGAAGGGATTATCATCTCCTCGGTAAAGATGAACAGACCAAGGCTCAGGGAAGTTGTGAAAACCTGCCCAAGATCACACAGCTAATAAATTACAGAGTCGGGGCTTAAAGTCAAGTTTACCTGCCCCCAGCATAAGGCACCATAGGCACAGGCAAAGTTTCAGGAGCAGGAAAGCCCAAGGTCATTCAGACTGGCTACAAGAGAAGGTGCCTGTAAAGGGAGGAGAACAGATGAAGGACAGAAAAGGCAGGTGGTGCCAGGGGAGCTCTCCAATGCCAGGCAGGTCTCGTTCCATAAATATTAGAATGCCATTTCAAGGGTGGGAACAGGGAAGAAAGCAGACAAAATGGGTGGAAAGAGGCCTAGATTGTTGTGTAGTCCCTGTCATTTATCGTCACAGATCTCAGCAGTGCCATATCCACAGGAGCCGAGGTGGTCAAGAGAGGGCTTGGTGCTGGCCACTCCTCAACTGTGTGCTCCAAAAATGCCTGTCCTTTGTCTTGTGTCCACTGCTGCTGTTTGTAGAATTTCCAACTCACATTTCATCATCTGAATGCTCTGCAAACAGCAGCTGGGCCCAGTTAGGAGGGAGAGGATGCCCACAAGAATACAGTTAAAGAAGCTACCACCTCTTCTAAGGATGCCCTGAGCTCTGAGAGGGCCTCTGTCCTAACAGGTTATGTCCAAGGATTCAAAGCAACTCTCCCAGCATTGCCACTACTCAGGAACAAACCTGGCACAAGTGCCTCACTGCCCCCTTCCCCCACCAGGACTTCAGTTCCCTTTTGTAAAATCCAGAGAATAGAGCGCCATCTGCTTGAACCCATCTGCTGTATCAAGCAAGCACGTGTTTGTGAAAAGTGCAAAATCAGCATCCAAGCAATAAATTTGCCACCCTGATACTTTCTTTCTACTGTCTCTACCTTAAAGTTGACTTGATTAAATTTAATAATTACGTTCAATCTGAAAAACACATATAGGACACCAAAATAAGCAATGGACATGCAAAAGTGAATGAGAAAAGTTTGTCCTTAAATATCGCTCTCGTTAATAGAGGAATTCCAGACCTGAGCAAATATGGTGGTGGGCAACCTGGATGTCATTGGTCGTCTGAGATTCTTCCCATGTTGCACCCATTACTTGTGATGCCACCATGTGAGCATTTTCTATATGCAAGGCACTGGCTAATTTCCTTACCTTTGTTATTTTATTTAATCTTTAAAACAATCTTGTCTCAGCAATTCTAAAACCAAAGCTCATCAAAAGATCACCCAGCTATGAAGTGGCACAGTCAGAATTCTAACCATGAACACACACTCAGAAACCTTTCTTCTGCCAATCAGTTTTACAATGAGCAAGTTCCCCTCCTCGCACCCCTCCTCCCCACTCCCCATCCACATGGCTGCACTATTGCAGGCCCCCATCATTTTTCACAGAGTTGATGTAAATAACCAGTACCCTGGTTTCCCTTGCTACTTTCCAATCCATCTCCGCATGGCTACTAGAGTGAGCCTTCTCAGTAGATATAATCATGTCACTAGTGTTCAAAACTCTAAATTGCTTTCTTTGTCCCCAAGGTCTAAATTCCTTGACATGTCATGCAAAGCCCTTTCTGATCTTAGTTTTACAAACCCCTTTCAGTGCCCCCTGAATACTCAAGCCAAGCAAACAGGACCATGGGTATGACCCCACCCATCAACGCTTCTCCGAGTCTCTATGACGGAATTCCATTCTCCCCTCATCTATCTAGCAAAACCCTACTCTTGACTAAAAATTGAGGGTTTCCTCTTATAGGAAACCTCTCTGAGCCATCACAGGCCCTGTGAACCAACACACCCCTGTACTGTCTACTGTAATAGTTACTTCTATTATGAGGAAGTTGATCTAATGAACAGTGACAGCAGGATGCCCCTGACATGAGATGGGACAAGGGAAGGAGCATTTATCTATGGTTGGTCCTGGTCTTGAGGAAGGGAAGGAGCATTTATCTATGGTTGGTCCTGGTCTTGAGGAATACATCATGGAAGAGGTGGGATTTCAATGGATTTCAAAGAAAGAATTGGATGCACTGAGGTCACTGTGCTCTGAATTCCCAGCTGTCACCACGGACAATGTCAATATTGAAGGCCGTCAAGTAGGAAGAAGACAAAGTCCCTTAAACAAACTCAGGGCAGAAGGATGGTGGTGTCTTTTGTTCTCCAGGTTGGGCTGCTGGCTGCTGGCTCGTCTGGCAACGAGCCAGGTGTCCCTCAGCACGTTGACATTTTAAGAGATCTAGCAGCAGCAGCAAGTGTGGGTGAATTTTACACTTACTAAGACTCTTTCCCTCCAGAAAGATCAAGTTCCAGCCATCAGGGAGGGGGCTGTGGACATTGTCACTTTACTGACTGAGGGCATCGTTTGTTGCCTAGGAAAACAAACACCGACCTTCTCACTTTGCCTCCAGCAGCCCTGGGGCTCTCACTGAACAGCGTTACCTGGGGTGTTTTTCTTTGGCCAACCAGAAACAGGTACCTTGAGCCCTGACTTGGCCAGTCAGAGGAGAAGAGAACAAAGAAACAACCATCATCATCCCCTCGCTCTGTATCTTCTAGGAGCCTCTGTAAGATTACAGAACCATCTGCTGTTTGGTCCTCTCTAACTTTAAGCCTACCAAATAATTCCTCATTCCCAGGAAGACAATCCTCTGCTTCCACAATTCTTCTTTTAATCTTACTGCAACCTGTCTTTTCCCCCCACTTTTTAAATGTCCACTGTATACCTCTTGCTACAATCCCTCAATCTTAGTCCAAATAAGCACTTACTTTGTTGGGTTTCAGGAATTTTGAATACATATCGACTGTAATTGTATCTTCTGCCCCTAAACACATCTTTTTTAAGGCTTAGGTTTTGTTAAGATCAACTCTTCTAGTCTCTCTTTTACAGTCAGTGCTTCTGCCCCTTTTAGAATATGGGTCTTGCTAGAAGGGTTATTAATTCCCTGCCACTGAGGGTGGATTAGGCCATCTGTCATGGATCCTCACCTGATAATGATAAGTTAACAACAGCTACCACTGACCATGGGCTTGGTACTGGCCAGACGCTGGACATGGCTCCTGTCCTGAATTCATGATTTCATTCATTGCTACAATGAGTCTGAACTCAGTATCACTATTGTTTCCACTGTACAGGTGTGAGAACGAGGCTCAGAGGGGCTACATGACATGTGGAAGATCAGACAGTTAGTGAATGTCAGAATCTACCAGCCTCTGAAGCCAAAGGTCAGGGTCCCACACGATCTTGTATCTTGAGCTTTTGCTGATGGCTGTTTTTATTTCTTCTTCTTCTTAAGAAAATTACAATAAATAAAGACAGAAGATAAGATCTGAGAGACAAAAATATTGGACACCCTGAAATTGTCCTCTCCCCTTCTTTAGGGCCTCCCAGCAGGAGTGAAATTCAATTTCCTTAACTAAATCCATTTGAATTCATTTTCAGGAGTTAAAATTGGACAAGCGGCTGTAACAACGCACTCCAATGAGGTCCGGGACTGCAGCCGCCTGCATGCCTGCCATGGTCTTATTTTGTTCCTCTCCCGTTTGCCTGGTGTGATTTGTCCTTTAGAAACCAGCCTCATCTGGGAATAGTGGGCATTTGTTAATTACCTTTACAGAGCCAGCAGATGGTGCAGAAAGCACTGTATTGTCTGTGGACCCAAGCCAAAAAAGAGAGAGGGAGAGAGAGAGGCATCTGTTTATTTGTTTAATTTCTTCGCAAGGAAATGGTGGGTATAAAAATAAAACTGGCCGCCACTAGACATTTCAACATGAGGAACACTTCTGCTGTCGCATACAATGGTTTAAAATAAAATGCTCTTTTAGTCCCCAAAGCTTTGGCAATTCAAAGAAGCATCTGAAACCAGGAACTGGCCGTGTTGGACTCATTGAGGATCCATTAGCTAGTCTTAGATGCTGGCCACACTTACCTGTCGAGGGAAAGAAAACTGCCCCATCTCAGCCCTGATCTTTAGGAAGAGGACCACCCAGCAAAGTGGATCCCACATGAAGTCTCTCACTATGTGCTCCCACCCACTTCTCCACTAGCCAAAGGCCAGGTCCACCCACTTCTCCACTAGCCAAAGGCCAAACGAGTTTCATATTAATAGAGGATAATGGCCACTCTTTCTACACATTTGACGGTAGGAGTTCAGAGTATAAATCTGCACCACTGTCCCTAGAATCAGAGAATAGTCCAGATGGAATGGCCCTTAAAACAATCCCAGTTGAACCCCCTCCTTTCAGAGATTAGGACACTGAGACTCAGAGCAGGAAAGGGCTTTATTCCAAGTCATCAAGCTTATTTAGTGGCAGAGCCAGAATCAGAATTGAGGTACACACGTTTCTCAGCTTGGTGCCCTCCTCCCCCAGACTCCACCAGGTGAGAAGAGGGGAAAGGATGGTCTGAGAAGACTACGTGGGCTACATGAGCAAAGTCTAAGAAACTGCCTGCTTTATATATAGTAGTATGTGTATAAAATAGATAACTAATAAGGATCTACTGTACAGCTTAATACTGAGAGTACTGTACTGGAACTCTACTCAATACTCTATAATGACCTATGTAGGAAAAGAATCTAAAACAGAGTGGACATATGTATATGTATAAGTGATTCACTTTTCTGTGCAGCAGAAACTAACACAACATTGTAAATCAACTATACTCCAATTAAAAAAAGCAAGCAAGCAAGCAAGAAAGAAAGAAAGAAAAAGAGAAAGAAAGAAAGAAAAAAAGAAAGAAAGAAAGAAACTGCCGGCTGTAGAAGGGCCCTAATGGTCACACACATGGAGGTAGGCAGGCACGTGACTTTGAGAAACTTTAAATGGTGTAGAATGACAAGGGTACTGAATGTGGGAAATAGGTCAAGAAAGGTTGTTTGGGGCCCAACTGTGAAGGGGTCTTTCATAAAGATGTGGAACCAACAGATGTAAGCAGGGATAGTCATGGTTGGGCCTGTGGCCAATACGGTGATAATATGAGGACAGCCGGATGGGGGACAAGATTGGGGCAGGGGTGTTACTGGGAGAAAAACAAAAAGGGCCTGACTCAGGGCAGTGGCATTGGAGATCAAGAGGTTTTATCTCCCCTCACTCCACAGGAACTTCTCTGATCAATGTCACCAATTACCTTGAGCTTGCCAAATCCAGTGGTCATTTATTTGGCCTGACCTTTCTCAGCACAGTTAACCATTACCTTCTTCTTCAGATGCTTTCTTTTCTTAGGTTCCAGGACACTACACTCTACTGATTTCCCTCCTTCCTTAGGGGCCAGTCTTGGCCCAGCTTCCTCTGCTGTGTCTCTAAAGGTGATGACCACATGGCTGCCTCCTGGGCTTCTTCCTCTTCATCCTGACTCTTCCAGAGGCTTTAAACATCATCTTTGAACCAACGGCTTCAAATTTTATTTCTCTAGCACTGATCTTTGCCTTCACATACATGCATATATCCAACAGCTTACTACTTAAAAACCAAATGGATCTCTGGAGCACAGAGTTAGATAAATGAAAATCCTCCATTCATGACACAATGTCAGAGTCAATTCATACAATGAACACCCGTGAGCCCACAGGGCAACTCCAGAGCTAGATCTTTTTATACTTATTCATGTGCTTTTTACCTGTTTATTCCTTGGTCCTTCTCACCCTGAAGTAACCATTGTTCTATACTTTACATTTGTCATTTCCTTTTTTTTTCTTTTTTTTAAACACAGTTTTATCACATATATATGTATGCCTAAAGGAGATATCTTTTGTTTTCAGTGGCTACTGAATTGTATTGAAAAGGTGTCATGCCGTATGTGGTTATGTTTCTAAGATCCATCCATCTGGTTCCATGTAGCCTCAACCAATCATTTCAACTTCTATATAATATTCCATTGTCTAAATATACCACCATGTATGTATCCATTTTCCTGTCAATAGGCATTTGGATTGTCTCTAGATTGCTATTAAAATGGGCATCATTATGAGCATCTTGTCACATCTGCTGACACACATATGTAAGAGATTCATTTAAGGGTGTACCTAGGATTGAATGGCTCCTTCACTGGAGATATGAATGTTCAACGTTACATCATGATGCCAAACTGTTTTACACAATGATTATACTAGTTCACATTCCCACTAGCACTGTGTATGCATCCTTACTGCTCCACATTAACACTTGGTTTTGTTAGACTTTTAAATTTTTGTCAGTTATATGAATATAAAATCACATCTCATTAAGATCTTGATTTGCATTTCCCTGATTACCCATGAGGTTAAGCAGCTCTTCACAAGTTTATTACATATATTTATTTTTGTTAGTACTATGTCTTTCCATGTCTTTTGCTTATTTTTTATATTGGTTTGTTCATCATATTATTATTGCATTGTAAGAATTCTTTATATGTTTTGATATTTTGTATCTTTTTATATCAATCCTTTGTCTGGTATATCTAGAATATATATTCCAGTTTGTAATTTGACTTTTCATTTTCTTTAATGTGTCTTTCTTTGATCAACAAAATTTCTTAATTATTATATTCTTAAATTTGTCAGTCTCTTATACTTAGTGCTTTTTTAGCTTTAATTTTTTCCTTGTCCTGAAGTGAGAAAGATATTCTTCACTATATTACATAAGAGTTTGAACGTTTAATTCATCTGAAATTCATTTTTGGTATGGTGTCAGGTAGTGATCCAATTTCACCTTTTTCCTCCCACTATAAGTGACCATTTTACCAGCACCCTTTGATAAGTACCATCTCATCTCCCCACTGATCTGACATACTATCCCCATCCATATATTATATTCTCTATATATGTGTGCTTTAGTTTCTCAGATCTCTATTCTATTCCAATGGGATGAATAAATTTTATTGTTTTGTCCATCCAACATTCCTTTCCTTTCATTCTGGTAATAGATTCTTTCATTCCTTTTTAGAGACTGTCCCTTCCTTACCTACTGGCCTTCCCACAGATGTGGACATATGACCCAGGCTGGACAGCTAGCAGTCTCCACCTTCTGAACAAGGTGACTAGGTTAAAATTGGTCACCTGATTAATTAAGAAGCCAAGATAACAGAAAGCACAGAAGATGAATGAGAACAGAGGTAACTGCTTGATGATAGCTTTGAGCACCTGGATCCAGCCATGCCTGAAGCAAGTGACCCTTTGCACTTTCCAATTACATAAGCCAGTGGATGCTCCTTGTTGTTAAGTATGATTAAGGAAGGTTTTATCTCTTGCAATTAACACACATAGATGGCCACAGCAGCATCTACTTGCAGATGAATCAAGAGAATACTTATGGGCAGAGTCAATATTTTCCTCAATCTATCTCCCTCTGCTCCCATCCAAAGACAAATAGGAGATAGATCAAGTTCTCAAAACTCTGAGGAACAGGTGTTTTGAGTCCTTTTTAAAATATAGAACACATTATTTAGGTAAATTCAATGCTGAAATCTCATATAGAGAACACATAAAAGTGGCATTGCTGTGGTTGAAGAAGGGTTGAGGACCCACACAAGCCTCCCGTGCTGGCCCAACAGCAGTTTCCCCTTCCATAGTATATGAATGCTACGATCTTAGCCTGGAGAATTTCCTTAGCAGATCTTACTAGACCATTAAAAAGTCGAAAAAAGGATTTTGATTTTAGAGTGGGTGACTTTAGGCTGTTCAGTCTGGGAATAACAGATAACAGGGCAGTTATCTTTGGAAGCCGTTCTTAATCCATGACAGTAAAAGATGTCATCAGCATGGGGGGAATGCTGACTTTTCTGTTCTCCTGAGCAGAGGGAGAGGAAGCAGAGAGGCTTTTTGCTAGACTGAGAGTAATAGCAGAGCTGGGGAACCTGGGAATAGCTGCATCGGGTTTCATTGTCCCTTCACTCTGCCTCCACATTTATGACTTTCTCTCCTCCTGTCTCCATGGCTTCAGCAATCTCCTAGTGAGGGTACAAATCAGGCAGTCTTTGCAGTTCTGTTTGAAGTCAGATCTTCCCAGGAGAACTCACTTATCAGCTGGGATCCTTCTACCCCTTGAAATCTTGGTAACTTGATTCAAATCCCATAATCCTATGGTCAGTGGGATTCCAAAATCCTCCCCGACATTTATTTACCTTTGAAGTACTTAAACTGTGCCAGGCTCCTCTGCCTTGGGAAAAATATGGAAGGCTTATGGGAAAATCTGAAGGTGAAACAAACCTGAGAGGGAATGACAATAGGATAAATGATAGAATCAAAATTCAACATGACCTTGAGAGATAAAAGCCAAGGTGATATCAGCATTATGAGATTGGACAGGGAGAAAGGCAAGATTCTCCATTTCAAGTTTTTTATTTTTATTTAAAGATAGAATGGATGAATGTATGTATGTATGTATATATATATATATATATATATATATATATATATATATATATATATATATATATATATATATATATATATATATATATATATAGCTATAGCTATGCTTAAAAATAAGAAACAGAAATCTCCTTGGATGGAGGAAGACAGTATTGATTATGATCCAGCCCCTCCTTAGTGGGGGGTTACCACATGGTAAAACCCACAGGGGGCTCCCCCAATCCAGGACACAGACTTGGCAAAAGGAAAGTATTTTGTTTCAAAAACTCAATTGGAAATAAAGCATTTAGGAGGCGCAAGACCTAGTTTAGATTATGCTTTTCCACCATCCACAGGTAAGAGTCAAAATACTCTAGCACAGCATATGAGCCTCTATGTCTTCTTTCTATTTACTTTCCATTATTAACTCCATGATTGCTTCTCATGTCGATAAACCAAGCTTGCAACAAAACAACTATTTAGAAAGCTAACAAAATAGGCAATAATAACACTAAGACTGTAATTTCCACATCAAAGGAAGTGATAGGCTTGAATTACTTTGCATTGATTAAACCTTATCTGGAGTTTGTTCTGTGTACAACTCTAGGCCTTATGTTTTCTAAAAACACAACGACAGAGGGGGAAACAATCCAGCATGAGGAGATCACCAACAGATGCAAAAGTGCATCTTGTGAGACCTGGTTACATTATGCTCAGAGAAATCTTTCAGCTCCCTTGATTGCTATTTTCAAATGTTTGTAAGGAAAATGTAGGTGATGGAGCAGCAGACTTATTTCAGAAGAAGAACTTATGGCCAATGGGTGAAACTTGCAGGAAGTTGGACTTAGCTCTGCGTAAGCACTAACCTTCAAAGGAATTGACTGTTGGGAACTACGGCAAGCTTTCTATACCTGGAAGTGTCCATCTACAGAGACGTACTCGGGGCCCAAGAGGTGACACTATGCATGGAAGAGTTTAACTTATTTGAAATGTAGCCCTCTCTTAATGACTGTCAGCAGGTTCCAGGATTTCTTAGAGGTCCAGAAGTGTTGAAAATAACTGGAGTTTTCAAGAATAGAGAAATAAAGGAGAGGAGGATATGAGGAAGATGGGATTAGCATTAGAGAAACTCTGAAATCTGTTAAATGGTCTTTCTAGAACCTCCATTTCCTCTTTCTTGACCAGTGATATACTCTCCCCATCCTCCATGCTATTGTCTTGTACCACTTTCAAAATACTCCTTAATTAAAGGGTTAGTAATAATTCATACTAACAAGTAAGTTACTTAGAGACATCCACAGTCTTTTCTGCCTAGAGCCATTGCTTACCAGTAAGTGAGAAAAGCTAACTAATAGACTATAAGTCAAGTTATTAACCATTTGCAGGGGAGAGATGAAGTGTTATGTTTGGGGGTACATATACTAAAGTTGATGACAAATAACAGAAATGGCCTCTATCTAACTTCAGCACAAAATGAATCCATTTGAAGAACACTGGGGAAGCTCACCAAAATGAGGATCATCAACCAAGCCTCAGGAAAGACATGAACCAGGGAAGCCTTGGGGGCCTGGGAAATAAGAACAAGTGAACCTTCTCTACCATGGCTGCTGCCAGGAAACTCAGCTCTAACTGCTGTCCTTCGCCACCATATCTGTGTATGTCAACTTAATATTCGAATTCCCAAAAGATAGAAGATTATGGTGGATCTTGGGTCCTGTGACTACATTGGGGGCTAGGAGAGAAGAGTCTGATGCCAGGTGCTGGTAGGTAAGACAGGTGCTGTGAAGGTAAGACAACCAGATGTATGAAAAGCCATAAAAGAGGGACGGAAATTCTTCCCAGCAACCTGAGATCACATCACACAAGTGAAGTTTTGAGAGTTGCCTCATGTCACCAACAAGTCCAATCCCATGACCATTATGCTCAGAACCCTTGAGTGCCTCCCAGGTTCCAACAGGTGAAACTCAAATTCCATAGCAGGTATCCATGACCCATGCGCTCTTGACCTTGACCACTTTCACTGGCCAAATGACAACCTAGTGGCCCTTCTGATTGACAGCCCAGCCACAGTGCACCAGTGAGCATTCCTAGTCCTAGCACCCCTCTCCATGCAGCATCCTTCTGACTCTTGACGGCTTTGAGAGGTCCTATTCGCCCTCACAGATGACGGGACAAGGTAACTGGCGGCATCCACAAAGTACCTGCTCTGTTTGGTATTTTCACTGACTCTGGTTTTATTTTTGAGGTTTACAGTATTATGGAATGTATTTCCCGTGAGCCACCTCATATCTTTGGTGGCATGAGGCAGGATGTAAACAGGTAGGGCCCTTTGGAGCATCAGAGCTGGGGCAGAAGTCAGGGTGATCTCCCTCTCTTTTCTTCCACTTCCAGGTCAGAATAAATGCAGCTTCAAGTTACCTGCCACATAGTAGGTGCTCGATAAATACTTACTTGGTAATCTACTGAGAGCAGAGGGCTTTTACTCCTTATGACCAATGACCAGGGCCAGATCCAGGTCTCAGGGGGTCAGAGGCTTACTCACTTTGCCTGGCCCTCTAAGGAAAAGAATATGAAGATATATTATTTTGCAGTTTTCACGAAAACAGACAGCGGGAGAAATACCTTATAATAGCCTTGTGTCACAGAGAGAACTGAGGCAGATATTTTTTACCTCCTCTGCTTATACCCACCCACATCATTTAACAGAAAAGAACCAGGTAAGGAGAAGGTTTAGCCTTTACTATGCCTTTGCTGTGTGCCAGCATCTCATTTCAGCCTCACTACACTGTGAAGGTGAATGTATAATTTTCTTGTGACTGCCATAACAAATGATCACAAACTTGGTGGCTTAAAGCAACAGAAATTTATCCTTAAACAAAAATCAGGGTGTTGGTGGAGACATGCTTTTCTATAGAGGCTCTAACGGAGAATCTGTTCCAAGCCTCTTCCAGCTGCTGCTGGCTGGCATTCTTTGGTTTGTGGCAACATCCCTCCAAGCTCTGTCTTTACATCCACCTTCTCCTCTGTGTGTTTTTTATAGGGACACTTGTCACTGGATTTCAGGCCCACCCAGATAATCCCAGATGACTTAATCTCCAGATCCTAAATTTAATTTTACCTACAAAGACCCTTTTTTAAAATAAGGTTACATCCACAGGTTCGAGGAATTAGGATATGGACATAACTTTTGAAGGGCTACCATTCAACCTACTACAGAGAGACTGTTGTTATCTTCATTTTGCTAAGGCTCAGAGAGGTTAAGAACAGTTCCCAAGGTCACACAGAAAATGATGGATCCAGGATTCAAGCCCAGGCAGACTGCCTCAGTCTGAGGTCTTAACCACTATTTTATATAGCAACTGCAAGTCGTAAACCAATGGACAGAGAGGATATATCAGTCTTCCCCTGAATAAACAGTTTTATAGAATTATAATAGTTGGCTAGATTTAAACATTTCAGGTTATTTTATATAAAATTCTGGATTTTCAGTTATAAAACAACAACACAGGGATACCTCAACCCAGAGACAGAATTTCTTCGTGGCAACAATTGGATGGTACTAAGGGGTGGCTGCCTCTTTTCAATGGGACATTAATGCTTTAGTACTCCATACACACACACTACCTACCCTCATGCCCTCTTATTTACCCTTGGTCTCCACTCATTGACTTGACTTGCCAGAACGTTGAAAGTATTTGAGCTGGCCTCTCTGCTTACATGGATGGTTGCAGAATTGATTAAAAGCTCTATATGACTTCAAGGCCTCTTTCAGGAGGTCTTGCCCTATTTGTATCCTCTCCAAGGCTCATGGAGTTCTCTCACTCCTCTGCATTTTTCTACCCCTTTATAAGCCATGCCACCCTCCTCAACCTTGACCATGAGTTATTGGTAATACTGATTACATTCTTGCCCCTAAACTCTAATGGCTTCTAGATTTAGTGTTTACTTTTTTTTAAAACTGCAGGTCAGTTTTCTGTGAATTGTGCTTGAGCTGCACTGAACTTCTTTTGGTTCCACAAATGTCAAAAGTGCTCTCACCTCAGGCCTTGGCACCTTCCCCTCCGGTGCTTTGGTGGCATTTCACTTCCCTCTGTCTTTTCATACCTGGCTTTTTCTTGCCTTTGAATCTCAGTTTAAATTCCATATCCTTGGCTACTTCGTTCAGTCCAACCAACCATCAAAAGATATTGTTGAGAAAATCAGGGGGAAATTTGACCACAGTCTTGGTGTTAGATAATATTAAGGAATACTTATTTATCTTTAAGGTGTATTAATGATATTGTGAATTTGCTGTTGTTGTTGTTTCTGAATCCATTTTTATTAGAAATGCTCAAATGTTTATGGGAGAAATGATACAATTTCTTGGATTTGCTATAAAATACTCCAACAACAACAATCAAAGTAGAGGAAGTATAAGTGAAATCAAAGAAATGGGGTTGTCAAAATGTTGATGACTATTGAAGATGGGTGAAGGTTATGTGAGGATTCATTATATTATTCCTTGACTTTTGTGTGTGCTTAAAAAAATTCATAATAAAAAAGATATGTGTGTGTATGTATGTATATGTTTGTAAAAACGTGGACATCACATTCTCTAAGAGGCCTCTGACTGCCTGACATCCTCATTTCACTCTCCCCAGCACCCATCTCTTCCTGATCTGTTATTATTTTTCTACCAGTTTGGGTGTGTGTGGGGTGGGGGTGGAGGGGTGTGTGTGTGTGTTTTGTTGTATCTCCTTGCACCTGTCCTACAGAATTTAAGAGCTGGTTCATGCAGCTAGAATTTTCACACTCTGAGCAAAGGGACAACTTTTTCTTCCGTTCACTGGCACATCTCTAAATGCCTCCTAAAGCAATAGCTAGCACATGGTAGGTGCTTAGTAACTGCTTTTGACTAACAAACCCAGACTTTAAGCTCCAAGATAACTTGTCCTCTCCCCTGTGCATCAATGTGGTCCCTATTGTGATGTAAGGCCCTTGATCTGACTATTTAGGAACTGATTGTGAAATAAATGCTCATGTGCTCTGAGATGCACTTTACAACATGCTTGCCTGTCTCCTGTTTATTCTTGGCCTGTGTGTGATAGCAGCTTGGAGAGTATGGGGGTATAAAGTAGTTTTTAAAAACAAAATACTTTAGGAATTCCTGGAGTATTCCTAAATTATTTTTCTTACACAATTTAAAACTAGTGTTAAACTGTCTATATAACACAACAGACATTTAAGTGCCTTACAGATTACATTTTAACCCATTGAAGGCTAAGGCCATCAATGAGTTACTTTGAGTTGCTAGATTATCTAATTTTGGAGAAGGGCCTTATTATAGTAAAGCTTTCCTGATATCTTAATGTGTGTATTTGCATGTTTTTGGAATGTAGCATTGATTTGGAAAGCTTCTTGTTTTTTGTTTCTTTTCTTCCTTTTTTTTTGTTTTAAAATTCAGGCTCAATCAGGTCCTGTCATATAAAACTGTATATATAGGAACGCTTATACAGTACACATTTGCATGATTAGGTACTGGGCAAAGGAAATTGAAATGTAGGACCTGGTGTCATGATGACAATCCCAACATAAGCAATTTCTCAGATAACTGTCCATCTTCAAGTCTACTGATGTGAATTGGACATTTAAGTTAAAGAATGTGGAGTCATAGTTAAATATTAGTAGCAATGCAGTTTTATAATATGTAGACTAGTTTTACTGAAGAATGAGTATGCTGACACCAAAATGAGCTACTTGGGAAATGGCAGTCCTTTGCAGCTATGAATCTATGTAGAAAAGAAGTTTGTTCAATTCTGTGCAACAGAAGCAAAATTCAAAAATACATGAAATTCTGAAGCTTACGGAAAACTGTAACTGTTGTCTGTGTCTTCAGCTTTGGTTTTCTTGTGTTAATTAGCAATGATTCATTGTTTTTAAATGTAGGCTCTGAGTTTAAACAAATAGATGATATTTATACCAGCATGCCACTTTGAGTTTTCAATATAGTTTGCATATTTGCACTCTATGTAAAATTTTATTTGAAAATGAGACTTCACTGCTCAAAAAAAAATAAAAATAAAAATAAAAAACGTTGGGTTGGCAGGGAGAATATGGTGTTTAGAGGTAGGTGGTCTTGGGTTCAAGTTCAAGGGATGCCCAGTATGACATGTCCCAAAACTTGTATTTCCTAACTGCTTGCTAGATGATGTCCTGTCTTTACAAATCCACTGCCTGCATGCAAAGCCTTAGATCCTTGAGGTTCTTCTGCTTTTCCTTTTCTTTCACAAAACGTCTCATGTGAGGAAGGTGCCATCCTGCATGTCCATATGGTAGCTATGTTCAAATCCCAAGAAGAACCTAGAAGATAAGGGACATTCGTAAAAAAAGTGCTGGCTAATCAGGCCTGCCAGGCTCTGAGCCCAAGTGGGCAGTTCAGTTTTTGAAGAGTTTTGTTTCTCCAAGAGGCCGCCAGGACAATGCAGGCCTTATGCTAAGTCAACTGACCAGACCTTACCTCCTGCCACTGCCCCACCCCCAGCTTTGAGGACCGCCCATAATCTTCTACAGGGGACAAAGTAACAAAGACCAGTCTATTTCCCTCCATGCTGGAGATGCCATCAGGGGAAACAGAGCATGTTTTCTTCAAAGTCCAAAATACTCAGTTTTGGGCTAGAAGGCCAAACTTGAACTGGGCGGGAGTGGGCTCAGATGGGAGGCTGGGAGGCGTTGGCAGGTTTTCTAACTTTGGATGGAGCGTGGATTCCGGGTGAGAGCTGGGGTGGGAGTGGGACTCCAGGAGGAAGAAGGGGATGTTGCCAGAACTGGCTGGCTCCAATCACGCACATTCTTGGCAAGGAGAGTCTTTGGATGGGGAAATCTCCAGAAGCTGCAGAGAGGGTAGCCTTTTCACTGCCTATGTTTTCAAAATCATAAAGGCAATCACATGCTTTATTAGACTTTAAGCCAGAGTTGACGCTCTGCAAAAACAAAGCCAACACACAAAACCCAAATGTCTTAAATGGGTCATCAGAAAGACATCTCCTTGGTGTTGACAATCAAATTTCCTCTTCATGTTTCACTTGCAGACATTTCAGGAAGCCTGTCATGGTGCAATGCTGGGATAGTCTGCTACACAGTCTCTCTGACCCCAGAATCATTCTCTTTTGTCTGCTCTGCACAGGGCAGGTAGTGGCTGCCTTAGTGCCTACACAAATGAAGGTGCATTTCAAGGTTTTAACATTCTGTTTCTCCCCATTGTCTATAAAATAAGCTTAGACTCTCACCCTTGCCACTCAAAGCCTTCCACAATCTGTCCCTAAACTATTTGTTCAATCTTAATTTTACTGTAACTATAAACTACTTATCCCCCTAACAATTTCACATTCTGTTTCCCATTCATGCATCCTGCTCTTCACTCCATGCCTTTCCTCCTACTGTTCAAATGACTCCCAATGCCCTCTCTCCCCCTTCCACCTGTCCATGTTCAAGTTCTACCTACTCCAAAATACCTACCTCAGACATTGCACGTCTACAAAAGCTTCCCAAGAAACAGTCATTAAGAAAATTAAATTTACTCTAGATTTGCCCTTTCATCTCCTGGCACTATGGTTTGGGACTAGATCTGCAACTTCTCTGAACCTCAGTTTCTTCAGCTATAAAATGAGGAAAACTTACAGGGAGTGTGAAATTTCACCAAGAATAAGAGTTCTTAGTACAATGCCCAGCACATAGTGAGTGCTTAAAAAGTCCACTTTTAAATTTATTATTATGCTTACCACGTTCTATCTTATTTTATGGTGGGGAGAAATGTACTCCCATTGTTTCAGTCTGCATTTCAAAGAATTCCTGCAAGACGGGAGAAAGGCTATGAAAAAATTCACATAATCGATAGACAACTTCAGACTTTTTATCACCACTTGCCACTCTGTACTAATTCACATATGGAATCCTGGTGGTAAGTCTAATTTACCACAGACATTTTAATCAGCCATTATATTCTACCTGATCCCCAAAGGAGTTGTAAAATCAGCATTTACAATACTGTGGAAGTCTTATTCCCTGCTCAGATTTCCAGAACATGGAGCTATCATCCCATATTTATAGAGTACTTCAGTTTTCAAACGCTGTCTTGTTTGGTCACTGCAACAATCCCGGAAGTTAGGAATACTTAGCACCGCCTTACAAAGGAAGAAAGAGGGACTCATAGTGACCAAGTGAGACCACAGGCTTATGTCACAGTCAGTGCAGAAACAATTAAGTCATGTGGGCACAGGGTAGCTACTCAATAAGAATTTATAAAGTGAATGAATGAATGAATGGATGGATGGATGAATGAGAGAAGTAAGCTGCCTTCTTTTCTGGCTCAGAGATACAATTCATCAGGAGTAATGGGAAGATAATATTCATCTATGAAGTTCTTTAAAAATTGGGGGTACTGTATCTGTCGGATCCTTTCAGTTTTGACAGAGGTCCTACATAATTTATTTAAGGAAAAGTGAGAATTATTGGCTTCTATAAGTGGGAAGCACAAGGATGAAGCTTCTTTTTAAAAAGTTGGGTCTGGGCTCAAGTAATGTTACCAGTTCTCTCTCCCTCTCTCTCTCTCTCTCTCTCTCTCTCTCACACACACACACACACACACAAACACATTCTCTACTCTGCAAGACAAACTTCCTCCACTCAGTAGAGAAGATTGCAGTGCCCCAAGCTCCACATCCTTCCTGTTCTGTGGTCAGGATGATAAAAAAATGGGGATGTGCCAGGCATCCACATTCAACAACTAGAACAGGGCCCTGGTAACACTATGTGAAAGTGATTTTAGAATTACTTATGGAGTATCTCAGGGATGGTGTGTATTTCAAAGGGATATGGGCCTCTAACTGCCCACTCTAGCCATGCCTACACAAAGAAACTATAATAGTTCATTCCTATGAGCACTTATTTATGGGCAGCACCTGTTCATTGCATGTGTGTGTGCTCTCATTGTGTCCTTTGAGCAACTCTACAATGTAGTTCCATTATTATTGTCCTTTATAGATAAGGAAAGTGAGACACAGACAATTTAAGTAACTTCTCCAAGGCTTTACAGCTACTGGATAGTATAAATAGATATTCAGGTCTAAATGGTCTAGCTCCAGAGACCACAGTCATAACTACCACACAACTGCCTCTCAGTTACTACTTGTGCGACTTGAACATTTCATATGATTTAGTAAAAATCTCAGTTCCTCATGAGTAATGTTACATAATTGTTGCAAAGAAGAGATAATGAATGTATTCACTACGCCTAGTAGGGGCTCAATCAGCCATAGTTAATGCTCCATTCCACAAAGATGCTTATTTATGGATCCTAGCATAGCCCAGGAAGCTCACAGGGATAGACTGGGACAACAAGGACCAGAACTATTAATGGTTTTGAGATCTTTGTGTTAACAAGCCCAGGCCTCTGATACAAGGTTTATACCTTAGTATGTCTTAAAGTCGAGATTGTGAGCAATATTTGGGGTTCAAGGGACAGCAATCTATCAAGTTGGCTTAAATCTAAGAGAGGAATATTTATTATCATAAACGAAATATGACATTATAGAGTCAGTGTTCAAATAATCTTTGTAGAATTTGGTCTTTCTTTATCCCCCAGTTCTACTTTCCTCTATGTTGGTTTACTTTTCCAGTTTGGCAGAGGTGGTCACCATACACCATCTCTCTACACTAATATCATTTTGGCACGTTGACCTCCCCTGCTCCTTCCCCATGTAAGGAGAGCATCTTTTCCTGAAATTTCCATCAAAAGTCCTGGGAACCTTTCATTGGTCTGGTTTAAGCCACATGCCTACCCCTGAATCAATGACATGGCCATAGGGATACAGTGTTCTGATTGGCCCAAAGCAGCTCACTCTTCTCACACAGGGAAATCAGGATGCAGTTACCAAAGGAAGGGGAAAGAGATCCAGGGCAGGCTAAAACGATTCTTCTCCTACAGAGCACTGTAAACAAAGGTGGAAAATTCCAATCAGTCCAGTGGAAAAAGAGTTCTTGAGTTTTATCTGGAGAGGGCAAGCCTCATTTGAATAGGGGAAATTAAAAATTTGGCCCCAACAAGTTTTTATTGTACCTCCCCCATTCATTCAATATTTATTTATTAAGCACCTACTATGCATCAGGTGCTGTGAAAAGAGCTGAGGATACAAAGAGAAATAAATACACCTGCTACCCTCTACATCTCTCAATCTAGTGATGATTGTTGGGGATGGGGGAGACAAGAATTTTAATAGTTATCTTGCAGTTTTATACTCCAGACACAAAAACAATTTTTGAGTTGTATAAATACTCAAGTATTAAGTATTAAACTATTAATCACTAAAAGAAAATATGGTAAGAGTTTTATATAATGAGCTGGAAAAAATGTGTTCACCAAAATATTTTGGAAGACAGCAACATATTTATTTGGCAGAAATGTTTGATAAGATTTTAGGATACAGGTCAGGACCCTCAAAGAATGCTTACCTATCAAACAATGGTTCATTTATTTCTCTTAATAAAAAAAAATATTTGGTGCTCACTAGAGAGAGAAGTTAAGAGGAGATTTGGCAAAAGAGATAAAGATGGTGGGATGCTATGCACTTAATGGTGATGTGTCCTTCATCATGAAACCCTCCCTCCCCTCTCTCCCCCAACCTCTACAAAACAATTGGTGTGAGTGGATTTATTGGGGAAACTGGTGAATGGACTGAGCTTCCTCCATACAGAGCCTTTGGCTGCAGTTGCCACAGCTGGAGTGACTGCAGTGACATCTGGTTTCCATTGATCTAATCACAGGGTGGGGATGGACTGACAAATCATGACCCCAAAGGCAGAAACCATAAAAGAAACAGGGGCTAAATATGGCTGCATCACACAGAACAGATTTGAATGGTTAAAGTATCATAAACAAAGTTAAAATGTCAAAGACAAACTGGAATGTATTTTGTTTGCAGTGTAAATAAATGAGAAAAGTTTATTTTTATAAAAATATTTTTATATCTTAAAAAATCAAAAACAAACACCCCAATATAAAGAGAGGCAGAGAATATGATCTGGTCATTTTCAAAAGTAAAAAAATATAAATGATCAATAAACATATTAAGAAGTTTAATCTCATCAATAATGAAGAAAGCACAATAACAAAATCCCATGGTTTGCCTATTAGATTGGGGGAAAAAAATGAGAATTCCCAGCGTTTGCTAGATTGTGGGGAAATGGGCATCTTCAGATACTGCTCAACAGAAAAAAACTTTCCAAAGAAAAATTTGGCAGTGTATTCGAAATCCTTAAACATGTATATATTTTTAATGAAAAAAAATCATTTCTGGGGATGTATCCTCAATAAATATTTAGAAAAAAGTGAAAAGGTATGCATACAGGGGTACTCATTGTAGTTTCTTTATAAAAGTGAAATATTTGAAACAACCTAACATTCAGAGGCCACAGATTGGCTACCAAAACTATTCTGTGAAACACCAGGCAGCCACTAAATATTATGGTACAGATGCATATGGAGGAACCTGGGAATATAGCTCCAATATAAACATGATGAAGTGAAAAAATTGGGCTGGAAAAGAATATGTATATTGTGAACCTAGTTTTGGTGATAGACACAACCCACAAATGCACACAAAGGAAAAAATGCCCAAAGGGCATCCACCAAGTGGTTTCCAGAGGTTATTTGGTGGTGACTAGATTATAGGTGATTTGGGGCTTTTTTTGTTTGTTTAAATTTAATTGGGGTCTCTGTTCCGAGTATCCTAAAAAGAAAGCTAGATTCTGACATCTTGAAACAATAAACAGAGATATGGAGCGATGGTGGCAGGCAGTGCTGTGGAGGGGTAAGTGCAGGTGATGTGGGCGGCAGTGGGGAGGCCTGTAACACCCACAGGAAATCTCAGGAGAGCATGCTGAGCCGTCTTCCTTCCCTCAAGTACCCACTTGCTCTGTTGCTACAGCATAGCGTGCCCACTCCAAATGAATGTCTCTCCACTCCAAATCTGATTCCTTCTGAACATCGCCAACGATCTGGACTGTCCTTCATTCCCAAGCTCCAGGCACCCATCACAACTTACCCAGCCACCTGCCCCAGCTCTGGAGCCCGGCTTTTGTGCCTTCTACACAGGCTCTTCTCTCCACCTGAAAAGTCAGCCCTCTATTCTTTGTTCGGTGATCTCCTTAAAGATTGTTCAAATGTTGAATCCTCTATGAATACTTCTCAGACCTACTGAATTGATCTTTCCTTTGAGCTCTTGTCATACGTCTACTCTAGTATGTTCTAGACCCTCCTCTTTGTTGTTTGGTATGGCAGGATCCTGTCTGCAGATCTACTCCCCATCCTGCCCTTCAAGATGGGATTCAGGCATTGTGGCTCTGCAGTCCCATAGGCCAAACCTCAAAGGTGAACTTCTCACCTAGGCTGGAGGAGATTACATAGGACACCTCTCTGTGTCACTGCTTAGTATAAAATCCAATCCCCTTGCCATGACCTTGAGGACCTCTTAGCTCTGACATTGCTTTGTGGGCCTGCTTCCCACCTCTGCTCTTTTTCCTCCACCTCTGGAATGAGGTCACCATGGCAGAACCTGTAGTGGTCACCAAAGTGATGGGACAGTCCCTGGCTCTGAGTATGCTGACCAGGGCTTAGTGACCTTTCACATGCCTGGTAGTCAGGCACAGCCCTGGTGCCCAGGGTCATGCAATTGGCAGCCCAAGGAGGCTCATCCATCCCCTCATCATTCAGGGCTGCAATTTACTTTCAGTATTTCCAAGCTATGAAATTGGTGGCCACAAACATTTTGAAACTAGCATTTGGTGGCATTTCTTGGCAAATTTTCTAAGACTAACTGGAAAGGCATGTAACCTGATGACAAGACTGGATATCATTCAGGGATATACCTGATAGGATTTTTGTGTTAAGGAGTTCTCTTGGACTGAGTGGAAGTGAGGAGACCAGTCAGGAGACCATTGTCTCCCAGCTGGTCTGGACAAGAGTGACAAGAGTGGACACAGAGAAATGTAGGTCAGTTAGGAGTGTCTTTGGGAGATGTAATTAATAAGACTGGCTAGGTGTATGATTCGTGGAAGGAGGAATGGAAAGGAAAAATCATGGGAGAGTCTTTGCTTTTGGATTGAGCAACTGCATGGAGGGATGGTGATGTATTTAAGGAGAGGCAAAGGGCTGGGGTTGGGTAGGTAAGCACTTTGGAAGAGTTTATACGATGTGGGTGGGGGAAGGAGGATGTTCTGTTACCAACATATTACATTTGAAGTGTCTGAGACATCCAGGTAAAGATGGCAATTATGCACCTGTTTATGTGAGTCCAGAGCACACAGTCTGGGCTGGAGATAGACAATCTGGAGTCATTGACATAGAGGTGGAGTTTAAAATTATGGAAAGGCATAAGCATAGGTTGAGAAGGAATATTAGAGAGAATGCAAGACCAAGAGAAAAGCTGGGTCACCTTGCATAATCTTTCTGTGCTTCCTTTTACTCATCTGTAATATGGGGATTTAAAAGTGCCAGGCAGTAGCACTCCAGAAATACAGCTTTAATTGTTAACATTTTTACAGGTCAGTAGAAGGGGGGCTGTTAATGAAAATACAAATGAGACAGTGAGGTCTGAGGGAAACGTGGGCATGCAGTTCCTTAACCGAGTGTATGTGGGCCTATGTGCATGTGTACGTGCACATATATGTATATATACATGTGCATGTGTGGGTGAGGCTGTAGTGGGAATAGAGTGGACCCAGACACTCAAACAAGATGAAAGCCCACCTTGTCCTTATCCTCTTAAGAGACGATATTCATTTCCTTTCTATTTATAACCTAATTACATGCAACGATGACTTTTGAGCTTTTTTAAAATTGAAATATAGTTGACTTACAATATTGTGTCAGTCTCAGGTGTACAAAGTGATTCAGTTGAAATATATGTATTTTTTAGCTTATTTCCCATTATGGCTTATTACAGGATATTGAATATAGTTCCCTGTGCTAGATAGTAAATTCTTATTGTCTATTTTATATACAGTATTGTGTATCTGTTAATCCCCAAATCCTAATTTATCCCTCCCTCCCTCCCTCCCTTTCCCTTTTAGTAAACATAAATTTGTTTTCTATGCCTGTGTGTCTGTTTCTGTTTTGTATATAGATTTAGTTGAAGTATTTTTAAGATTCCACATATAAGTGATATCATATAATATTGGCCTTTCTCTGTCTGACTTACTTTACTTAGTATGATAGTCTCTAGCTCCATCCATGTTGCTGGAAATGGCAATATTTCATTATTTTTTATGGCTGAGTAATATTCTATATTCTCTCTCTCTCTCTCTCTCTCTCTCTATATATATATATATATATATATATATATATATATATATATATATATACATACACACACAGACACACACACACACACATATATCCATATATATACCACATTTTCTTAAGCCAATTATCTGTTGATGGAAATTGAATTGTTTCCATGTCTTGGCTATTGTTAATAGTGCTGCTCTGAATATTGGGTTGCATGACCCCAATGAATTTTTAAGTCATTGCTGGATGATAAGACAACTGCAGTAAAATCTACCACCAAGTTTATGTTTAATATAATTTTAGCAAGTCCTGGATGTGCATGTTGCTCCCAGTCCATACGTTTCCCTGTTCATGCCAGTGTGATTTGTTCCAGTTGTGAATGGGCTGGTTAATATTACTCATGGACTTTCCCACACAGTTCTAGGCATGATCACCAGGGGCATAATTTTGAACAGAGACAGAGGTGGAGGGAGAACAGTAGGAGGAATTCTGGAAATATCATTTTAAAGAATTGATTTGATAATGGGGAAAATGTTATGTCCCATATCTCATTTTATTTACTAAGGAAATTTTACTGAGTTCTTAGATCATTTCATGAACAGTCTCTTAAAATAATAATGATAAAAATCCACAACCTTAGGAGGACACCCTGAGATTTACAAAGCACACTTTCCTCATCTCAGTTCATTCTCTGTCAGCCTTGGGTGAGGGAAGACAGAGCAGCCACAGGAACCTGGACACTGGAATCAAACAGGGGCTTGGCTCTGGCCTCAGTCTCAGGGTTAGTTTGCTAGGGATGCAGTTACAAATCACCACAAGTTTGGTAGCTTAAAACAACAGATACTTACTACCTCCCAGTTCAGGAGACCAGAAGTCCGAAATCAAAGTGTCAGCAGGGTTGGTTCCTTCTGAGAGCTCTGAGGAACTATCTGTTCCAGGCCTCTTTCCTAGCTTCTGGCATTTGCTGACAATCTTTGGCCTTCATAGCTTGCAGATGTATCAGTCCAATCTCTGCCTCCATCATCACATGGTGTCTTCCTGTGTATCCCTCTGTGTATTTACCTGGCCTTCTTCTAAGGTCCTCAGATTTAGGGCTCATCTTAATCTAGTATGACCTCATCTTAATCATATCTGCAACGATCCTATTTCCAAATAAGGTCACATTCTGAGGTTCCAGGTGGACATGAATTTTTAGAAGATACTCTTCAACCTGGTACAATCTCTTGTCAGTTGTGTAAGTTTCTCGGAGAGTAAGTTTTTTCACTTGTAATATGTAGGTCTTACACTATTGGGTTGTGAGGGTAAATGAAGTAAAACAGGAGACACATCTAGCACAGTGCTGAGTGTATAGTAAAGACCATAAGAACTGTGTTACCAAGGTCAGATCCTGGCTATACTGGGAGATCACAGACTTCTCTGAGCCTGTTTCCTATCTTCATTAAAAGCTCCTTTAAAAAAGGGACAATTTATTCTGTTCTGTTTCCATTGCTACATCTCAAGAGCTTTCTACAATACATGGTCAGTAGTGGGTGCCTACTAAAATATCTTGGCATGAGTGTACTCTAACATGGGAATGATACATACCTCACAGAAGTATTGGTAGGATGAAATGAGACAAAATTGTGTCTGCTTCTTCGTGCTCAGTAAAACATCTATTCTCTTGTCTCTCTCTCTCTTTTTTATATACAGACTGGCACAGAGTATAGACATTCTAAGAGATGCCAAAGGGAGCTGTACTCATCAGTGAAAAGCTCAAGAAAAAATCAGGGAAGGGGCATCCTGAGCTCAGTTTAAGGCCTGGGTAGAACTTGGGGAATGGGAAGGAAAAAAGTAAGGCAGCTTGACAAACCACCAGAATGACATCCACTTAGTCTACAAATAGTCAGCTCTGATCCAGGGACCATGTACAAGGTTGGGGATGCCAAGATGATCTTCCTGTTCACTTTGGTTCTTAAGTTCAGTAGAGAAAACAGACCTAAACAGGTTAATATAAGGTTCTAAGGCTTCATGTGGACATTTTCCCAGGATAAAAATTTCTATAAACTACTTTAGATATATGTAAATGTTTAAACAATAACAGTGAATATTGTATACCCAAGTAAAAGAATGAAGCATTGTTAATACAGTGGGAACTCTCTGTGTTCTCCTCCCAACTGGCACCTCTCTCTGACAGGTGGAAATGTTGTTCATGAAATAAAGGATAAAGTGAAGAGAAATGATTGGCCCAGGGTGCCACATGGAACATAAACTCAGCTCAGGGTTCACCATCCTTCCATAATGGGAATAGGCAAGTATAGACTTGTGTTGTCTGATGGTGTTTATTTGTTGCTTTCCAAGCAAAGGAAGCAGGCTATTACTCTAAAGCCCTGAGGTGTATGAATGATCCTTTTCTTGATTCCCTGGACCCCATTTCTAAAGTAGTCTTATCCTATTTAATAACAATGTTACAGAAATTGGAGGATAAAGAGGCCCCAGTAGCCCACATTCTAAATGAAACCTCCAACATAGGATTAAGCATAATGTCCAAGGATCCCTAAGAGGTGACAGAATTAGCCTCTGCTCCATCCTTGCCTAAGCATCATACCATAATGTTCCTCAAGCTGTGAAAATGTCAGCAGGGGACACAGAAGATGAGGAAGATGTGGGAACTGTTCTCTTTGTTTGGGAGGAGACATTTCCCCTCTTTGGAAGCCTAGTGAAAAGGGTGAGCTAAGAGAATCACTTTTGGAGGCTGAGGGCATCTTACTTGCCAACTGGATATCACTGAACTGCAGAACTTTGAGGCCTTACCTGGTGCTAAGGCAAGGAGAAGAGCATGGTGTGGTAAGCAGAATTTTAAGGTGGTCCCTGAGATTCCCAGACCCAGGTGTACACACACCTCCCCCTAGTCTCCAACCAACACTAATGGAAGTACTGTTGTGAAGGTATTTTTCAGATGTAATAAATGTCTCAAATCAGTTTACCTTAAGATGGGGATGTTACCTGGACCCTGGCCTAATCATAGCTGAGTTTAAAGGTCAAAGGCAGAGGAAATCGGAGATTCAAAATGTGAGGGAGACTGGGCATACAAGAAGTTCTCTCTTCATGACTTGAAGATGGAGGGACCACATGGAAAGGCATTCAGTTAGCCTCCAAAAGGTGTGAGTGAATCTGGTTGATAGCCAGTAAGAAAATGGGGACCTCAGTCCTACAACTGCAAAGAACTGAAATTCTGCCAGGAACCTGAATTCATTTGGAATCAGATATTCCCCAGAGCCTCCAATGAGAGCTCATGCTGGTTAACACCTTGATTTCAGTCCTGTGATAAACTAAGCAAAGAACTTTAGATCTACATAATTGTGAGATAATAAATGGGTATTGTTTTAGGCTAGAATATTGTGATAATTTTTATGTAGCTGGCTGCTGTAACAAAATATCATAGACTGGGTGGCTAAAACAACAGAAATTTATTTCTCACAGTTCTGGAAGCTGGGAAGTCCAAGATCAAGATTCTGGACTATTTGTTTCCTGGTGAGAGCTTTTTGCAGAAGACTGCCTTCTTACTTTATCCTTACATGGTTGAGAGAGAGAAAGAAAGAGAGAGAGAGCAAGCTCTCTGATCACTTCTTTTAAGGGCACTAATTCCATCACGAAGGCTCCACCCTCATCACCTCATCACCTCATCTGAGCCTAATTATCCCCCAAAGGCCCCACCTCCCAATACCATCACCTTGAGTGTTAATGTTTCAACATAAAATTCTGAGGAGGACACCAACATTCAGTTCATAACACAAGGATTTTCCAGGGTCAGAGATATGTCACCAAATACCATAATCAAAAGCCTTGTGGCCTCTGAACTGAATGCCCTGGGAATGAAAATAAATTGAAATTCTGAATGGGGGCAAGGAGAAATCAAGCCTTTCTGAGGTTGCCACTTTTCATGCCATCTTGATGCCAGAGCTGCCTTGAATATCAGGAGTCCCTGGTCAGTAAGCTCAGACCAGACATTCAAGCCCAAATCAGCCCACTCTAAGCCAAGGACATCTTCATTACCCTGGTAACTATTCAGTCTCTGCTGTGAAGGGGGGGGGGCACATTCCAGAAGCCAGGGAACAGGAGGAGGTGGAGAGTTGGCATACAAAGAAACATGTCTCAGAAAGCAGCCCAGAAGAAAGTCACAAAAGCCACGTTTGCCTGGGTCTAATATTTGCCATTCCAGAATTTCACATCTGCAAACAGCAGGGTTGAGTCTATGGTCATGGACACAGCCTGGACTGAATGCTGCTTCTTGCTCTTTATGGCTTTTACAAGAAAGTTGCTGGGTTCTACAGACATGATATGGTTTGTTTTTCTACTCTCTCTCTCTTTCTCTCTCTCTCTCAATCTCTTTCCTCCCTTCCTCCTTCTCCCTCTCTTCCCACATAACACAAAAACTTGAAAGAAGGCGTTAGCAACTTAATATTTATTGAGTGCTGACTGTGTTCTAGACATCATGTTGTATATACAATGCTATATTAGCTGGTCCTCATGATAATTCCATGAAAATGGGTATATTACCCCCATTGGTAGGCAAGAATAGTTATGTTCAGAGACGTTGATTAAAATGTCCAAACTCTCACAGCCCATAAAGACTGGCACTGGATTGGAACTCCTGCCCAGCTGCCTTCAGATCCCTTCTCCAGATCAAAACTCAATATGAAACTCCTTTCCTTTTACTGCCCACCTAGGACCCAATCGTGGAAGCACAGTGTCCATCTAAAGAACAACTTGGGGGAAAGTAAGTGGGGACAATGTACTATCTTTCAACACATCTTTAAACAAACATCTTCTGAGGTCCTAAGGATCATCTGTGAAATGAGTGAGGTCAAAAAGAGGAGAGATTCAACTCAATCATTTTTACAAATGTCAGCAAACCTCCTGCCATTGTTTCATTGCTAAACATAAGGAGATGAACAAGACCATCTCTATCCTTAAGCTAATAATGGTTTATGCTGTGACCAAGCATTTAAAATATTGTACTCTCTTTTTATTTATTTCTCACAAGAATCCTATCAGGAAGTCGTTAGTACAGTATATCCACTTTATAGAAGAGAGTCAGTCGACTGTCCAGGGACCCACAGTCAGGATAGACACAGCCGCTGCCAAAGCTTGTAGAAGTTGTGCATTGCCTGTGGGTACCAAGTCCATCCTGGCAGTGGAAGGGGTTCATCCTGGATCAGGCAATATAAGAGTCCATTATCCGAAGAGAACCTAAAAAACATGGTAAAACTGCTGAGAAGTAGTCTGTTTTTTATTACCACTCTGCCCTGATAATATCGTACAATGTCAGTGATCAAATACTCTGAAAATAATTTTTTGCTACTCAAGGTTGTAAACAATTCTGCAGTTACTATTGTATTTGAATATATAGGCAAGTTTCAGATCAGCTCACTTTTATTCCCTATGCTTTAATAAATGATGTATTCTACTCGGAATTTACCGTAAGAGGACACCCAGGTGTCCAGGTGGTCCCTGACTCCCATGGACTCAGCAATACTCCCTTGTTTCAAGAGTAAATTTGTAATGATTTGAAATCGTTTGAGCTCATTTGGGGGTTGTGTCTCCAACTCAATACAACTCAGCTGCTAGTGATTACTGAGCACCCACTGGAAGCCAGGTTCTGTGCTGGGCGTGGAATGAGACAGGTGAAGTCCCTTTCCTCCTGGGGTGTCCATCTTTAGGAATAAAGCAAACGGTGACCCAGAAAACAAAATGAAACAAAGAAGAATGCTCTGAAGGAGGAAAGAACAAGATTTTGGGGAGCATCGTGGCACGAGGGGACCATTTTTGATAGGATGGCCAGGAAGCCCTTTCTGAGGAAGAGACATCTTAGCAGAAATATGAAGAATAAGCAGGGGTTAGTCGAGTTATCCCCTCAGGAGGCAGGGCAGGAGGGAAACAGCATGTGCAATACCCTGTGAGAGGAAGTTCTCATCTGAGGACTGGGTGGGAAGGACGAAGGCCTGCCAGAGCTTAGTGAGGGATGGGAAAATGACAGGAGGAGAATTTGGAGAAGGAAGCGGGAATCAATTACACACTGAGAACTTGGTGTGTAATTGGGGTGGGGGCATGGGTTTCATTCGAATTTGATTTCACTGCCACACAAGGATGTTCAGAGGGGAAGAAACTTATTCTAATGTACATTTTCAAAGGATCTCTCTTGCTGCCATGTGGGGAAGACAGTGGGAGTAGTCAGGAAAGATGATGGTGGTATTCCTGCAAATGAGGAGGAGGTGTGAGTCGCAGACGTTTTTGGGGGTATAATCTTGTTGATGAAGTTTGTGAGGTCAAGGGAAGGAGAGGAGCAAGAGCAGCTGTCTGTTCTGTTTTGAGTAGGTGATAGAACATTTGATGAAATGGAGAACTGGGGAGAAACACAGAGAGAGGGAGAGAGAGAGAAAGTGTGTGTGTGTGTGTGTGTGTGTTTGTGTGTGTTCAGGCAACATAATATATTTATATTTAAGACAATTTGGAAAATAAGAAGGAAGTAAAAACTGTCTCATCACTTAAAGCCAAATACTTTTGTGCTCAGTGCACATATTTCTAGATATTTTTCTTTATATATATTTTTTATTTGAATATACAAGATACTGTTACATGCAAAACAATGTATCATAGTAATTAGGCATTACATAAACCAGAAGTTCTGACTTCACTTACCTTGCTGTGTGATTTTGGCAATGTACTTATTCTTTCCAAACTTCACTCTTCATCTGTAAAATGGGGATGACACTAATCTACAATTCAAAGCATTGCTGTGAGGATGGAATAAATGATGCAGATACTGCACTTAGCACAATCCCTGGCTAATAAATACCAGGCACGATGATTGTTAATCATCATTATTATTATTGTTAATATTTATATGATGATATCTCTAGGATAAATTCTTAGAAGTGAAATTTCTACCCTAGAGTACTATACAATAACAACAATAACAGAAAAAAGAAAACCCCCAAACAGAGTAAATTTCCACACTCCACAATAACTCCTTTAATATTTTTCTGACCCAAAGAGATTTTGGGGAAAAATGGCAACTAAAGAGTCACGAAGTAAAATCAATCTGACCTAAAGCCATCTCCACATATTTTTTTTGAATATTGAACTAGCAGGGATTAAGCATCAGAATATTTTTCTCAGTTATTTTTAAGATGATCCAATATTTCATTTGAGCCTTTTTGGATGGAATTCTTTCCTTGCCACAAATTAAGGTCGCTTTACTACTCTAGAAGGGAACGTTCTACATGGGCCAGGTGAACAAAAGAATGTCTCAAATAGGCTTTGATGCTTGCTGGTGATAGCAAATAGGTATGGTGACAAGGTAAACCTGAGCCACCTCAGAGAGAAATTTCACCTGGAGCCACCATCATTGGTTTGCTTTCACTATTGATGAGTCTGCCCTTTCCTGGTGATTTTGCTTGGCCAGATTCCCATGTCTCAAAAGTTGCTTCTGTTTATGCAAAGTCACTTAAAGGGCTAAAGAAGCTCAGTCCGTAGAAAGACTTGAGGCTGGGCAGGAAGCCCGTGAAACCTTCAGACCAGCATAGGAATAACCCAGCTATGAACCCAAGAGAGACTAGTGATCAAGTTTGTCCCATTGATCTGCAGTGGCTTGAAAAACCCTAGGGTCACCAGTGTGTGTAACAGTGAATGCAAGCCAAGGAAACATGCAGGTGCAAGGAATCACTTAGAAACCCAGTGAGCACTGATTCATTTCCTTGTCAAGTTAAATTCATTAGCCCAGAAGCCAATTAAATTGGATCATTTGTTAATAAAAATAGCACTGAACAAGGACCCCCCTCTGAGGACTATGGAGATGATTTGGCTACAGAAATAGTATCATGGAAGGGGCCAGAGCTAAAGGAAGAGAGTGGTTCTGATCGAGGTATATTGTCATCATAAAGTCTAATTTTGTAGCAACTTAGATGTACTGTTAGGATCACAAAGTGAAATGAAGTGTGTGAAAATGTGTTGTGGCCCATAAGATGCTCGAAAATGTACAGCAGTCTTATGTAGCTGAAACTCACAATTTAAAGAAGTAGAAGTGGCAATGTAAGGGTAGGGGATTAAGAAGTACAAAGTATTATGTATAAAATAAGATATAAGGATATATTGTACAACACAGGTAATATAGCCAATATTTTGTAATAACTATAAATTGGGTATAAACTTTAAAAATTTTGAATTACTATACTATACCCCCCCATAACTTATATAATAATGTACATCAACTCTGTTTGAATAAAAATAAATGAAGATGTAGAAATGGAAGCTCAGAGAAATTAGGTAACCAGATAATGGACACACAGTACATTAGGACTAGAACTGGCATCCTTCCATGCATGGTTCACTGTTCTCTCTACTATAGCATGATGCCTCTATGAACAAAATGTTAGTAATGCATATAGTAATTCTCATTTACTGGATATCTAGTATTTTTCATGCTAATCTTGGTAAATTCTCACGGGAATCCTGTACAGCCACAGGATTGTCCTCGTTGTCCAGGTGGGAAGAGAGGTGAAAAACTTATTTGTATCACAGAGGTGGGAAAAAGGGGACTTGTGAATTGAACCCACATGTCTCCAATTCTAATATCCACTTTCTCAACCACTGCAGTGCTTTGCCTCCCACAGATTGCTTCAATCTAAAACCATCTCTTAATTATATCAACAATTCTGTGCTCTTGGTAAACATTGGAATGTTGCAGGAAACAGGCTAGCTACACCACAAGCCTTAACTCATGTTATCCAGTAGAGTATGTATTCTTGTTCTTATAAAAGAGACACAAGTCAGCTAACAGAATTCAGGGAACTAGCTGAAGATCAAAGTGTGCTGGGACCACAGCTCCTTTGCCTGACTCCAAAGAAATGTCCTCTGTACTGTGGCCTCCCTGATAGCAGCCTTGTGAATATTGCAGGTAGTGTAACAATCATCATAATGAAACAAAACTGACTGTAGCAGCAACCATGGTCACTACGAATCCTTTTTGGGGTAGATGGATCAGAAAGGAACCAGAAGTAAAATTTTAAAAGGAATTTAGAGGACTTTCAAGATGACAGAGGAGTAAGATGTGGAGGTCACTTTCCTCCCCACAAATACATCAAAAATACATCTACATGTGGAATAACTCCTACAGAACACCTACTGAATGCTGGCAGAAGACCTCAGACTTCCCAAAAGGCAAGAAACTCCCCACGTACCTGGGTAGGACAAAAGAAAAAAGAAAAAACAGAGACAAATAATAGGGATGGGACCTGCACCTTGTAGATGGAGCTGTGAAGGAGGAAAAGTTTCCACACACTAGGAAGCTCCTTCACTGGCAGAGACAGGGGCTGGGCAGAGGGGGCGGGGAATGAGGGCGAAGCTTCGTAGTCATGGAGGAGAGTGCAGCAACAGGGGTGCAGAGGGCAAAGTGGAGAGATTCCCACACAGAAGATCAGTGCCGACCAGCAGTCACCAGCCTGAGAGGTTTGTCTCCTCACTCACTGGGGTAGGTGAGGGCTGGGAGCTGAGGTGAGGGCTTCGGAGGTCAGATCCCAGGGTGAGGACTGGGGTTGGCTGCATGAACACAGCCTGAAGTGGGCTAGTGCACCACAGCTAGCTGGGAGGGAGTCCGGGAAAAAGTCTGGACCTGCCTAAGAGGCAAGAGATCATTGTTTTGGGGTTCACAAGGAGAGGAGATTCAGAACACTACCTAAACAAGCTGCAGAGATGGACTCAAGCCATGGCTTTCAGCACAGACACCAGAGATGTGCATGAAATGCTAACGCTGTGGCTGCAGCCACCAAGAATCCTGTGTGCAGACACAGGTGACTATCCACACCTCCCCTCCTGGGAGACTGTGCAGTCTGACACTGCCAAGGTCCCACGATCCAGGGACAACTTCCCTGGGAGAACACACAGTGCGCCCCAGGCTGTTGCAACGTCAAGCCAGTCCCTGCTGCCGCAGGTTCACCCTGCACCCCATACCCCTCCCTCCCCCAGCCTGAATGAGCTAGAGCCCCCTAATCAGACCCACCTTAAACCTCCTCCTGTCTGGGGAAAGAAAAAGTGCCAGAGGGTGACCTACATGCAGAGGCGGGGGTAAATCCAAAGCTGAAACCCAGGGGTTGTGTGAACAAAGAAGATAAAGGGAAATTTCTCCTGCAGCCTCAGGAGCAGCAAATTAAATCCCCACAATCAACTTGATGTACCCTGCATCTGAGGAATACCTGAATAGACAAAGAATCAAACCAAAATTGAGGCGGTGAACTTTGGGAACAGCTATAAACTTGGGGTTTGCTGTATGCAACTGACTAGTTTCTGATTTTTATGTTTATCTTAGTTTAGTTTTTAGCACTTGTTATCATTGGGGGATTGGTTTGGTTGCTTTCTTCTCTTTTTTTAATTTTAATAATATTAAAATTTTTTTTGCTTTAATAACTATTTTATTTTATTTTTTCTTTTGTTCTTTTGTTTTTTTCTCCCTTTTCTTCTCAGCCACGTGGCTGACAGGGTCTTGGTGCTCTAACTGGGTGTCAGGCCTGAGCCTCTGAGGTGGGAGAGCCAAGTTCAGGATATTGGACCACCAGAGACCACCCGGCCCCATGTAATATCAGTAGGTGAGAGCTCTCCCAGTGATCTTTGTCTCAACACTAAGACCCAGCTACACTCAATGACTAGCAAGCTCCAGTGCTGGACACCCCATGCCAAACAACTAGCAAGACAGGAACACAACCCCCATCATTAGCAGAGAGGCTGCCTAAAATCATAATAAGCTCACAGACAACCTAAAACATACCATCGACATGGTTCTGCCCACCAGAAAGGCAAGACCCAGCCTCATCTACCAGAACACAGGCACCATTCCCCTCCACCAAGAGGCCTACAAAACCCACTGAGCCAACTTTACCCACTGGGGGCAGACACTAAAAACAATGGGAACTATGAATCTACAGCCTGAGAAAAGGAGACCCCAAACAAAGTAAGTTAAGCAAAATGAGAAGACAGAGAAACACACAGCAGATGAAGGACCAAAGTAAAAACCCACCAGGCCAAACAAATGAAGAGGAAATAAGCAGTCTATCTGATAAAGAACTCAGAGTAATGATAGTAAAGATGATCCAAAATCCTGGAAATATAATGAAGAAAATACAAAAAACGTTTAACAAGGACCTAGAAGAACTAAAGACCAAACAAACAATGATGAACAACACAATAAATAAAATTTAAAATTCTCTAGAAGGAATCAATAACAGAATAACTGAGGCAGAAGAATGGATAAGAGACCTGGAAGGTAAAATAGTGGAAAAAACTACCGCAGAGCAGAATAGAGAAAAAAGAATGAAAAGAATTGAGGATAATCTCAGAGACCTCTGGGACATTAAATGCACCAACTTTCGAATTATAGGGGTCCCAGAAGATGAAGAGACAAAAAAGTGTCTGAGAAAATATTTGAAGATAGTTTAGTTGAAAACTTCTGTAATATGGGAAAGGAAACAGTCAGTCAAGTTCAGGAAGCGCAGAGAGTCCCATACAGGATAAATGCAAGGAGAAACAAGCCAAGACACATATTAATCAAATTAAATACAAAGAAAAAATACTAAAAGCAGCAAGGGAAAAGCAGCACATAACATACAAGGGAATCCCCATAAGGTTAACAGTTGATCTTTCAGCAGAAAATCTGCAAGCCAGAAGGGAGTGACAGGACATAATTAAAGTGATGAAAGGGAAAAACCTGCAACAAAGATTAGTCTACCCAGCAAAGATCTCATTCAGACTTGACAGAGAAATTAAAACATTTACAGACAAGCAAAAGCTAAGAGAATTCAGCATCACCAAACCAGCTTTACAACAAATGCTAAAGGAACTTCTCTAGGCAGCAAACACAAGAGAAGGAAAAGACCTACAATAACAAACTCAAAACAATTAACAAAATGGTAATAGGAACATACATATTGATAATTATCTTAAATGTAAATGGGTTAAATGCTCCAACCAAAAGACACAGACTGGCTGAAAGGATACAAAAATAAGACCTGTATATATGCTGTCTACAAGAGACCCACTTCAGACCTAGGGACACAAACAGACTGAAAGTGAAAGGATGTAAAAAGATATTCCATGCAAATGGAGATCAAAAGAAAGCTGGAGTAGCAATTCTCATATGAGACAATATAGACTTTAAAATAAAGACTATTACAAGAGAAAAAGAAGGACACTACATAATATTCAAGGGATCAATCCAAGAAGAAGATATAACAATTGTAAATATTTATGCACCCAACATAGGAGCACCTCAATACATAAGGCAAATGCTAACAGCCATAGAAGGGGAAATCAACAGTGACACAATCATAGTAGGGGACTTTAACACCCCACTTTCACCAATGGGCAGATAAACCAAAATGAAAATAAATAAAGAAACACAAGCTTTAAATGATACATTAAACAAGATGGACTTAACTGATATTTATAGGACATTCCATCAAAAAACAACAGTATACACTTTCTTCTCAAGTGCCCATGCAACATTCTCCAGGATAGAAATTATCTTGGGTCACAGATCAAACCTTTGTAAATTTAAGAAAATTGAAGTCATATCAAGTATCTTTTTTGACCACAACATTATGAAACCAGATATCAATTACAGGAAAAAAAAACTGTAAAAAATACAAACACATGGGCTTCCCTGGTGGTGCAGTGGTTGAGAGTCCGCCTGCCAATGCAGGGGACACGGGTTCGTACCCCGGTCCGGGAGGATCCCACATGCCGCAGAACAGCTGGGCCCGTGAGCCATGGCTGCTGAGCCTGTGTGTCCAGAGCCTGTGCTCCGCAACGGGAGAGGCCACAACAGTGAGAGGCCCGCGTATCGCAAAAAAAAAAAAAAAAAAAAAAAAAAAAAAGCTGGATACTGAAGCTTGTTGGAGCATCCTGAATGGGGAAGACATAAATGTGCTGGAAGAGTTAGGTGTTCTGATTCCATGGGAGAAGGCTCAGGAGCTCTGCATTCAGGACTCTCCCAACCCCTGCCATATTTATCTCTTCATCTGGCTGTTTCTGAACTGTATCCTTTATAATAAAACTGTCGTTTTAAGTATTGCTCCTTCTTGAGTTCTGTGAGTCATTCTAGCAAAAGCAAACTGTTGAGCCAGAAGAGGTCATGGGAACACCCCCTCAAATATACCACAGATTGAAGAATGGTTGGGTACATGATGTCAACCTAGCCAATGAGGTGGCCAAAGGAGAAACTGCCCTGTGTAGTGCTGGACAGTGGTAGGATAACGTGATGCCTTGATCTGGGACTGCAGCAGCATCATGGCTGACTCATTGAGGATGGACCAAATGGAAAAATGCAGAGCTTTTGACGAAAAGCACCACTTCAGGATTTCCTTTTGGCAAGGGGGTGAATCACTGCCCAAGGTTTAGGCCACTTCACTGATGTGTGTTCTGCGCCTTGGAGCAGAAAGCCTTAGGATGCAGTGGGGAGGCCAGAAAAGGAAACCCTGAGGCTTCCTGAGACCTCCAGAGACGAGATACTCCTAATATATGTAGTCGTGTGACTTAGTCCTGGGAGAGAGTTTACTGGGTGTCAATGGGAATACTTCATATTTAAAACAAGTCCTGTCACAATCCCAGAGGGAATTTTTAAAAAGGAATTTAGCAAAATGATGCCCCCAATTCATCTAGAAACATAAACAGAAATGACAATTAGAAAAAAAAATGATATGACCAGTTCCACAAAATATTAAAACAATTTTTGTGTCCACATGCAAGTATATATGACTGGATAATAACAATGAAGAGCTCAGAAGAGACCCCATGACTCATTAACAATAGAAAAAATGCAAATTGAAATAATATATACTGCTTTGTTTAAGAATAAAGTTGAAAAATGATTCTAGACCCATAGTGCTGGTCAATGTGTGTAAGATGGATAGGCTCATATTCTGCTTGGGAGAATATAAGTTGAAAAGACCTTCCTAGAAAACTGTTTGGAAGTTTGTAGCAAGAGTCCTAAGTAAATTAGTACACCTTGATGCAATTATTCCAATTTTGACAATATATCCTAAGGAAATAATTCTAAATAAGGAAAATGCTTTATGTAGGCAGATGTTTATTATTGTAATAATGAAAAATGGAAACAAATTAAATTTGCAACAAGCAGGGGGAATTTAAGTCAATTATGGCACATATACTTTCCTCTTGTGCAGATATTAAAAATGATGGTTATGAAAACTAAATTAGCAATGAGAAGTGCCTATAATTTACTATGAAAAAATGATATAAAATTATATACAGTATAATTACATCTTGAAAAACAACAATTGTATGGGTAGAGAAATGTTGGGAGGAAATGTAACAAAACACGAATAATAGTTGGATTTGAATAGTGGGATTATTAAGATTTTTTTAACGTTCTAAATTTCTATAAAATACTACTTTTATAATAAATAATTTTTAAGAATCAGAGTAATTGCCTTAAAAAATGTAAAAGGTGTTATGTTAGGGCTCTCCAGAAAAACAGAATCAATAGGAGGTAGACATTATGGGGAGGGGGAGAGAGAGAGATGTATCATAAAGGTTTGCCTTGCGTGATTATGGAGTATGAGAAGACCCATAACTTGCCATGTGTAAACTAGTGGCCCAGGAGAGCCAGTGGTGTAGTTCCAGTCCATGTCTGAAGGCCTGAGAACCAGGAGAGGTCATGGTGTAAGTTCCAGTCTGAGTGCAGTAGAAGCTCAATGTCCTAGCTTGAAAATAGGCAGAGAGTGAATTCTCCCTCACCCAGCCATTATTCTATCCAGGCCTTAGACAGAATGGATGAGGCCCACCCACATCATGGAGAGCAATTTGCTGTACTTGGTCTACTGATTCAAATGCCAATCTCATCCAGAAACACCCTCACAGACGCACCCAGAATAAAGCTCAAGCAAATATCTGGACACTGAATGACTCAGTCAAGATGACCATAAAATTAACAATCACCTGTGTTAAATCTGTGATCACAGTAGCATTATATTAATTATTTCACTCCATCTTTCAATAGATACACATATCTGTATATATCTTAATATATCTTTATATGTATATATCTCTATAACTACATATGTATCTACATGTGTGCATGTATATTTGTATGCATGTAAATGTAGCTGATTCATATGTGCAAGGCATAATTCTAGGCCCTAGAGAAGCCACAAGACAAAGTCCATAGCCTTATAGAGCTTATAGTCTAGAAACTGAAACAGATGAAATTGGAAAACAAATAAATAAAAAAAGAATAGGACTTTAGGCAATGAAACATATGATGAAGAAAAATAAAAGAGAATAATGGGATACGTGAGGGTGTTATTTTCAATAACATTGTCAGGGAAAACCTCTTTGAGGAGATATTTGAACACAAACCTTAATGAAGTCAGGGAGTGATCCCGGTGACAAAGGGTGGGACGTTACTTGGGGATCTTGAGGAAGACACAGTCGCCAAGGTAGCTGGAGATGAGTGGAGGAGGGGTGTGAGGAAATAAGGTCAAGGGTGGACAGGAACGAGAGTAAGTATAGCCTTATGGGTTTGGGGAGTGGTTTGGAATTTACTCTGGGGGCCAGTAAATGGTAGTGAGCTGGAAAGTGACTTACTTAATTTATTTTTATTTATTTATTCATTTATTTTATTGAAGTATAGTTGATTTACAATGTTGTGTTAGTTTCTGGTGTACAGCAAAGTGACTCAGTTACATCTATCTATCTATCTGTCTATCTACCTATCTATCTATCTATCTGTCTTCTTTATCATATTCTTTTCCATTATGGTTTTTTACTGGATATTGAATATTGTTTCATGCTATACAGTAGGACCTTGTTGTTTATCTATTTTATGTATAGTAGTTTGTATGTGCTAATCCTAAACTCCTGATTTATCCCTCCCCCACCTCCTTTCCCCTTTGGTAACCATAAGTTTGTTTTATGTGCCTGTGAGTCTGTTTCTGTTTTGTAAATAAGTTCATTTGTATCATACTTTAGATTTGTTTTTAGAATGTGTTTGAACTTATATGACTACCAGTCAAAAGCAAGTAGATACAGGAATGGGTTAACATATTGAAAAACACTGTAACCACAAATTAAAAACATACAATAGATTCACAAAAATCAAAAAGAAGAAAACACAAGCATAATATAAAAGAAAACCATCAAATTCCACAAGGAAAAAAAAAAGGAAAAGAAAGGAACAAAAGCAAATGGAAAACAAGGTTTAAAATGTTAATATCTATCAGTCTATCCATAATTACCCTAAATGTTTGATCTGATTTATAATTTAAATGCTGGCTGCAAAGTCGACTCTAGGGCAGGTAAGAGTAGAAGCAGGGAGAGAAGTTCAGAGGTTGTTGGCAGCGGCTCAAAGGAGAGAGAGGGGTTCCCCTTTGCTGAAAGGGGAAGGATGGCACGGATCTCTCAGAACTGACTGAGGCTGGGAAATGGATGGAAGTGGAGGGAACTCTGGAGAAGTGGATAGAGATGCCAGAAGAGCCTGGTCTCCATGGATTGGCTGCAGTGATCATAAAGGGCCGTTAGTGTCCAAGAGTGGAAGCGGTTAGCTCAGCTTGTTATGAGCCTGTCCCTGGCTGGATGGGGGTGGGGTGGGGGAAGTGGTGCAGACACAGAGAGAGAGGATCTGTCCCAATTTATTTCCATAGTGCGGGATTCCTTATAAGGAATATTGGGCACTTGTGGAGTGGAAGGATTGCTATGAGGGGAGATGGGCTTTGGGTACAGCTACAGGCAAAGAATGACATACTCATTTTCATATTCAACTAAATAAACACATCTAGTACCAGTCATTGTTCTGGGCAATTTCTCTTTGATAGACAATGTCCTGAATTAACACAACCAGTTCTCCAGAAATACTTGCTAAATAAATTCATGTGTTCCTCCCCTAAAACCTATAAACATCATGAGGTATGTTTAAAATATCTGGGAACTGGAACTCAGAAGAAGTAAGTAAATTTGCCAAAGTCCTACAGCTAGTAAAATGTAATAATTAAAGGTCTGACATGCTTGGGTCAGAATCTCAAATCTGGCACTATCCAGCTTTGTAACCTTGGGAACGTTACTCCACCTCTCTGTGCCTCAATTTACACATATGTAGCATGGGGTTAATATTAGCACCTACCTCACAGAGATGCTCTGAGGATTAAATGAGATTATGAGCAGAGCTGATGTTATTATTATTAGAGCTGAAGTTCATTCCCAGGTTTCTGGCTCTAAATAAATGTACTATTCTTGGTGCTTGTCTGACTTCTTATAAAACTACACTACTACTCAAAATCAAATCAAAACAGTCATCTGACATTTAATAGGAGCCAATTTCTCTCAACTACCTTGCACATAGAAGAGTCTGCTCATAACCAAGACCAGCCAGGAGAGCTGCTCTTTCTTTTCCAAAAGGAAGTTTGTTTGGTAGAAGCATCCTGGTGTGTAGGGAGAAGGCTTGCCTGCTGAAAGAACACACCATCACTCTGTTTCTCCTGCATGGGCTGGACCTTCTGCTTCTTCCAAGTCCAGTTTCCCTGAGGGTGTCATATGTCTCCCCAAAATGGACCATTGCTGCCTTGGGAACAATGTGTCAAATATTGAACAAAGGCTCCATTTAGGCCCTGCCACTGGAGAGCTGAACCAAGGGTCAAATTCTGTTTTGGGTTTCTCCATGTTGCATCTCTGTTCACTTTAGCACATACTTTTGGGGAATACAGACTACAAACCTCTTCCTACCCCATCCCTTGCCACACAAACTGCAGCTCTGTTCTGAAACTTCTGTCCCTCTAACCTTGCATGGTGGACCTTCTTGTTAGTTGAGGGAAATGCTTTTCTGGTGGTGCCTGTTTGGAAACACATTTCTTCCAAATCACATGAGAGCATCTCAATAATCACTGCTCACATCACCCCATGGAGGGAGGGTGTTTCCATTTTATTAGTAGAAACTTATACCCTGACTTAAAATTGGAAGGGTCATTGAAGACCATCTTGTGGTCCTCCTTTCTGATGTTTTAGGGTGCTTGACAATATTACTGCCTAGTGGTGACCCTGTTCTGCCTTAATTCTACTCCATATGATATCTATTACAATTTCAAACAATCTCATTTTGATTGAAGGAACGTTGCACATGAACTAGGTGGTCGAATCACTTTCTTCGAGTAGTCTTTTTACGTCTGAATTAGAGTATTTGTATGAGAAGAGCATTTTGTCATGTTGACAAATTTATTTGGCCCTAAGATAGAGGGTAATAAACTTTTGGGGAGTATTCTTTTTATTTTCCATTTGCCCTTCCAGATCCACTTTTAACCCTCCTCTGCCCTGCTCTGTGACCCAAGAGGCTGACTATTATGGATTTCATCAGTGGGCACTCCTGCTCTCTGATTTCTTGTTGATTTTAATGAGGTCAGGGTGTGTCTTATCCCAGATTCCTCACAAAGCAGAATCGGGTTTATGTGCAGGTAGTTTATTTTGGAAGTGATAGTAGGGAGTTGTAGTGAAAGACTAGGGAGAATAAAATAAAGGAGGAGGCAAAGGCAATATAAGGACCTCAGTGTGGGCTGCTGCACTGAACAACTAATCCTTACTCCTGCTAGCTCAGTGATTCTGAGAAGAAAACAGAATAGGCTTCAGCATTTTCTACCAGAAGTGTGCATGGGAGAAGCAATTAACAATTTTCTCCAGTCTTCATTACCTGAAGGTTGCCCCATGGGCTGTTAATTGCCCCCACATTTCTGTGTTTCTCATGGATGAGTGCTGAACTGGCTGTCATGAGCGTCAGAGAAGACCTGGAGCAAAAACAAGGACAGAGCAGTGTGTACATGAGTGGAGGTGCTATCAGCCTGAAGCAGGTCAAAACCTGCATGGAATTGTTCACCAAAACTGTGGCTGGGATTTGAGGTGAGGGCAAGATAGTGTGATTTGGTGTACCAGAGATCTCATATACTGTGTATTTATTCCCCTTGGCTCCCTCCTTGCTTATTTGTTTCACTCTTTCTAAGGTTATAGTTCCTACTGGGTGGCCTCCAAAAGTGGGATCTGAGCCAATATCTCTATCTCTGAAAGTGCCATAGAGTAAGAGACCAGAGGTGCTAATATAAAACCTGGTTCTGGACTGGGGAATCCAATGCCCAAGGGGGCAGCAACTGTAAAACCACTAGTCCCAGAAGGTATCATAAGTGTGGGGAAAAAAACATAAGAAACATCTACTCAAGATGAATCTGAAAAAAAAATTACTAAATATGTGCTCAAAATAATTATCACAGAAGATTGCCTACAAACTCAATGAACAGGGAATTTATTGTTGAGGAATTGTAGGTATTAGAATCATCTTCTAAGAAGGGGTCAAATGATATGGATTAAACCCTCAAAACAATAAAGGAAGACATCATAACCATAAAGAAAAAAACAAGAAATTATGAGGTAAAAACAGGCAGGTATGAACGAAGAACAGAAGGATTTTGAGGGGGGAGATGTCTTTTTTAAATGAACTTTTTTAGAAGAGCTCTAGATTCTATAGAATGATTGCAAAGTTAGTTTCCCTTATACCACATACCCAGTTTCCTTTATTATTAATATCTTATGATTATGGTACACTTGTCACAATTAATGAACAAACTTAATACATTATAATTAAGTAAAGTTCATACTTACTCATATTTCCTCAGTTTTTCCCTAATGTCCTTCTTTTTTTTTTTTTTTTCCAGTTCTAGAATCCCATCCAGGCTATCACACCATTATATGTATTAGTCATGCTTCCTTAGTCTCTCCTCTGTTAGGCAGCTCAGTGAGGCTATAGGCTGACTCAGAGGATATTTAAAAGGAAGAGAACAGAGTGGAAATGTTGGCTCTTGGGGCACTGAAACAGTGCAGATGGAAGTGGAGTTCTGAACCAGGTAGGTCCAGAAGAAGACATTACTTTCCACAAGCCAAGAGCCAAGAACTATGCAAGGGAGTCTCAGTAGTTGTTGCTTGTTTTTAATATGCTTAAAATAGAGCTGACTAGTGTCAATCAAACATATGCCAAGATGGACCAGCTTTTGGGACATAAAACAAACCTTGTCAAATTGAAAAGAACTAAAATTATACAGAATATGTTCTTGAGGCGCCACTGAATCAAACTAGAAATCAATAGCAGAAAAATAACAAGACAATCTTCAAATACTTTGGAACTAATCAGTCAAATAATTCACAGAACAAAGAGAAAGACTCTAGAGAAATTTTTAAAAAAATACATTAAACCAAATGAAAATGAAACTATAACATGAAAATTTCTAGGACACAGCTAAAGCAGTGCTGAGAGGAAAATTTATAGTACAAAAAGCCTACATTAGAAAGGAGGAAAAGGTTTAAGTCAATAACTTAAGTTCTCACATCATGAACCTAGAAAAGCAAAATAAACAAAACAAACAAAGAAATAATGAATATTAGAACAGAAATCAATTTAATTGAAAACAAAAAAATAGAAAAAATCAATGAACCAAAGAGATCATTCTTTGAAAAGAAAAATGCAATCAACAATCTCTATCAAGGCTGACACAGTAAAGAAATAAGACACAAATTACTAAAAGGAATGAAACAGAAGATATTACTACACACCCTGAAGACATCAAAAGGAAATAGGTGAATACTATGAACAATTCTGTGGACATAAATATGACAATTTATGCAAAATGGACCACTTCCTTGAAATACAAACAGCCACAACTAACTAATATGAAATAAATAATTTGAATATACCTATAACTACTAAAGAAATTGAATTTGTAATTTAAAAACTCCAAAAAAACATCCATGCCCAGAAATTTCTATGGTAGAACTCTTGCAAATGTTTAAAGAATAATTAACGCAATTCTATACAATCTTTTCCAGAAAAAAGAAGAGGAGGGAACACTCAACTCATTTTTTGAAGCTACTCTTACCATCATACCAAAACCAGACAAAGACACCCAAAAATTCTGGACAGAGTATTAGCAAATAGAATTCAGCAATATGTAAAAGGAACCATACACCATGACCAAGTGGCCTTCCTCCTACAGATGAAACGTTGGTTCAGTATTGAAAAATTAGTCAGTATAATTCCCTATAATAACAGTCTAAAGAAAATCACATGATAATACAAATTGTTGCAGAGAAGGCATTTGAGAAAATTCAACAGCCATTAATGATGAAAACTCAGAAAAATAGGAATAGAGAACTTCCTCAACTTGAAAAATAGCATTTAGAAAAAAAATAACATTTTATTTAATGGTGAAAGACTGAATGGTTTTCTTCTAAGTTTGGGAGCATGTCAAGGGTGGCCACTCTCATCACTCTTTTACAACTTAATGCTGGAAGTTTTAGCCAAGCTTAATGCAATAAGGCAAGAAAATGAAACAAAAGGCATAGAGATTAGAAAGGAAGAAATAAAACTGTCCCTCTTTGCAGATGACATAATCGTGTGTGTAGAAAATCCCACATAAGCTAAAAAAGGCAACAACCAACAAGTGAGTTAAGCAAGGTCACAGGAGACACAATGGATATGCAAAGATCAACTTCATTTCTACATATTAGTAATTGATACCAAAATAAAAAGTATAATACCATTTACAATCATTCATCAAAAAGAGAAATACTTAATGGTAAATCTAACAAAACATGTGCAGGACTTGAATTCTGAAAACTACAAAATGCTGATGAAAGGAACCAAAGAAGATCTAAATAAATGGAGAAGCATACTGCGATTATAGAGCACAGATTCAACATCATAAAATGTTAGTTCTCTCTCCCCAGATTTATATACACATATAACATAATTTCTCTCAAAAATCCCAGCAAGATGCTTTATAGATATAGACAAGATTACTTTAAAATTTACATGGAAAGACAAAGGAACTAGAATTGCTAAAACAATTTAGAAAAAGAAGAATAGAGTGAGAATAATCTCTCTAATTTCAATACTTATTATACAATTATAGTAAACTAGAGAGTGTGGTATTGGCAGAGGGATATACATGTAGATCAATGGAACAGAATAGAGAACTCAGAAATAGACCCACATGAATATGTCCAGTGGATTTTTGACAAAGACAAAATTCAGTGGAGGAAATATAGCCTCTTAATAAACGGTACTAGAGCATTAGGTGTCTGTAAGTAAAAAAAGAAAGTGAACCTTTACCTAAGTCCCATATCTTATAGAAAAATTAACTAAAATTCAATTACAGACTTAAATGTAAAACTATAAAACATTTAGAATAAAAACATAGGAGAAAAGTCTTCAGGATCAAGGGCTTGACAAAGATTTCTTAGACTTAACACCAAAGCACAATCTATAAAAGGAAAAAAAATGATAAATTTGACTTCATCAAAATTAAAACATTTGCTCCATGAAAGGTCCTGTTAAGAGGATGAAAAGACAGGCTACAGAGTGGGAGCATATATTTGCAAACCATGTATCTTATAAAAAACTAGAATGTAGAATATATAAGCAAATCTCAAACTCAGTAGTAGAAAAATAAACCATCCAATTAGGAAATGGGCAAAAGACACAGAGAGACATTTCATCAAAGAGGATAAATGAAAGGAAATAAGAATGTGAAAATAAGTTCAAAGTTACTGGCCATTAGGGAAATGCAAATTAAAACCATGATGATGTATCTTTACATATCTATCAAAATGGCCAAAATAAAAGTATTTATAACACGAAATTCTGGCAAAGATGTGTAGAAACTGGATCATTCACACGTTGTGGGTGGGAAGATAAAATGATATAACTATTCTGGAAAACAGTTTGGCAGCTAAAAAAACACTATACATGCAACTACTGTACAGCCCAGCAATTATACTCCTGGGCTTTTATTCCAGAGGAAGACATGTTTATATAAAACCTGTACACAAATGTTTATAGCATCTTTTTTTGTAATAGCCCCAAACTTGAAACAACACAGATACATCCCTCAATGGGATATACAACCTGTAGTACATCCATATCATGTAATACTACTCAGCAATAAAAAGGAGCATACTTTTGAGACAGGTGACAACTTGGATGTAGCTTTTGAGAATTATACTGAATGAAAAAAAAACAATTCTCAAAGGTTATATATTGCATTATTCTGTTTACATAACATTCTTGAAATGACAAAAGTATAGAAAAACAGAATAAATTAGTGGTTACCAGAATTTAAGGAGGAGGTGGGAACAGGAGGGAAGAGGTTTTGGTGATAAAATGCAGAGTAAAGAACCCTTGTGGTGATGGAACTGTTCTCTATCTTGACTGCATCAATGTCAATCTCCTCTTTGGGATATTGTGCTCTAGTTTTGCAAGATGTTCCCATTGATGGAAACTGGGTGCATGAGATCTCTCTGTATTATTCTTACCACTGCATGTATATCTACAATTATCTCACAATAAAAAGTTTAGTTTAAAAATAAATAAAAATAGACCTGAAAGGGTGTATGCCTGTGCAGCAGTCTAACTAATGGCTTTTTACATTCCTGTTGAAGTGTATAATTCTACTCCTGCTCTTATTCTTGTTTCTTTGCCTAAGAGAAATTATATATGGACCAGCACAACTTATATTGATATCATTTTCCTATTTAAAGTTGTGTGTGATCAAACTTGAATCTAACTCAAATGTGAGTATTCAGTAACAGAATGTATTATGTGAAAGTACCAGTGAATATTTGGTCCACAAAAGGAGTTTCCTTATCATTTGCTGAATTAATGTATTAACAAAGGATTGAAGGAAGCTACTTTCAGCCATTAAAATTTGATAGTGAAAATACCCGTGACATATTTTCACAGAACTAGAACAAATAATCCTAAAGTTTATATGCCCATATACATATACATAGCCTTTCACCACAAAAGTTATTGTGCAAAGTGACATTTGCTGAATTGTGGTGAGATAAGCCCATATCTAGCCATCGATGCCCTAAACTCATGAAATGAGATCTCAAGCCCAATTTGAAATAAGAAGCACGTCTCCTTAAACACCCTGATCCCTATTTTCAGATGACAGTTAAAATCCAGAGGATTTTCTAATTTGTTGTAGAAGACAAGGGGAATGCCTTGAAGGGATTTCATGTGTATTGCATTCTGTTCTGCAAAATCTGACTTTTTTTTTCTTTGTCACTGGTAGTGTTTTTTTTTTTTTTAACATCTTTATTGGAGTATAATTTCTTTACAGTGTTCTGTTAGTTTCTGCTGTAAAACAAAGTAATCAGCTATGTGCATACGTATATCCCCATATCCCCTCACACCTGCATCTCCCTCCTACCCTCCCTATCCCACCCCTCTAGGTGCTCCCAAAGTACTGAGCTGATCTCCCTGTGCCATGCAGCTGCTTCTCACTAGCTATCTATTTTACATTTGGTTGTGTATATATGTCAGTTCTACTCTCTCACTTTGTCCCGGCTTACCCTCCCCCTCCCCGTGTTCTCAAGTCCATTCTCTGTGTCTGTGTCTTTATTCTTGTCCTGGCTCTAGGTTCATCAGAATCTTTTTTTTTTTTTTTTTAGATTCCATATATATGTGTTAGAATGCGGTATTTGTTCTTCTCTTTCTGACTTACTTCACTCTGTATGACAGACTCTAGGTCCATCCACCTCACTACAAATGACTCAATTTCATTTCTTTCTATGGCTGAATAATATTCCATTGTACATGTGTGCCATATCTTCTTTATCCATTCATCTGTCAATGGACACTTAGGTTGCTTCCATGTCCTGGCTATTGTAAATAGAGCTGCAATGAACATTGTGGTACATGACTCTTTTTGAATTATGGTTTTCTCAGGGAATATGCTCAGTAGTGAAATTGCTGGGTCGTATGGTAGTTCTATTTTTCATTTTTTAAGGAACCTCCATACTGTTCTCCATAGTGGCTGTATCAATTTACATTCCCACCAAAAGTGCAGGAGGGTTCCCTTTACTCTACACCCTCTCCAGCATTTATTGTTTGTAGATTTTTTGATGATGGCCGTTCTGACTGGTATGAGGTGATAGATACCTCATTGTAGTTTTGATTTCTCTAATGATTAGTGATGTTGAACATCGTTTCATGTGTTTGTTGGCAATCTGTATATCTTTGTTGGAGAAATGACTATTTAGGTCTTCTGCCTATTTTTGGATTGGGTTGTTTGTTACTTTGATATTGAGCTGTGTGAGCTGCTTGTATATTGTGGAGATTAATCCTTTGTCTGTTGCTTCATTTGCAAATATTTTCTCCCATTCTGAGGGTTGTCTTTTCATCTTGATTAAGGTTTCCTTTGCTGTGCAAAAGCTTTTAAGTTTCATTAGGTCCCACTTTTTTATTTTTCTTTTTATTTCCATTTCTCTAGGAGGTGGGTCAAAAAGAATCTTGCTATGATTTATGTCATAGAGTGTTCGGCCTATGTTTTCCACTAAGAGTTGTATAGTGTCTGGCCTTACATTTAGGTCTTTAATCCATTTTGAGTTTATTTTTGTGCATGGTGTTAGGAAGTGTTCTCATTTCATTCTTTTACATGTAGTTGTCCAGTTTTCCCAGTACCACTTATTGAAGAGGCTGTCTTTTTTCCATTGTATGTGCTTGCCTCCTTTAACAAGATAAGGTGACCATATATGTGTGGGTTTATCTCTGGGCTTTCTATCCTGTTCCATTGATTTATATTTCTGTTTTTGTGCCAGTACCATACTGTCTTGACTACTGTAGCTTTGTAGTATAGTCTGAAGCCAGGGAGCCTGATTCCCCCAGCTCTGTTTTTCATTTTCAAAATTGTTTTGGCTATTTGGGGTCCTTTTTGTTTCCATACAAATTGTGAAATTTTTTTGTTCTAGTTCTGTGAAAAATGCCATTGGTAGCTTGTTAAGGATTGTGTTGAAGCAGTATATTGCTTTGGGTAATATAGTCATTTTTACAATGTTGATTTTTCCTATACAAGAACATAGTATATCTCTCCATCCGTTTGTATCATTTTTAATTTCTTTCATCAGTGTCTTATAGTTTTCTGCATACAGGTCTTTTTTCTCCTTAGGTAAGTTTTTTTCCTAGGTATTTTATTCTTTTTGTTGCAATAGTAAATGGGAGTGTTTCCTTAATTTCTCTTTCAGATTTTTCATCATTGGTGTATAGGAATGCCAGAGATTTCTGTGCATTAATTTTGTATCCTGCTACACTACCACATTCATTGGTTAGCTCTAGTAGTTTTCTGGTAGCATCTTTAGGATTCTCTAAGTATAGTATCATATCATCTGCAAACACTGACAGTTTTACTTTTTTTCCAATTTAGATTACTCTTATTGCTATTCTTGGCTGATTGCTGTGGCTAAAACTTCTGAAACTTTGTGGAATAATAGTGGTGAGAGTGGGCAAACTTCTCTTGTTCCTAATCTTAGATGAAATGGTTTCAATGGTTTTCACCATTGGGCATAATGTTGGCTGTGTGTTTGTCATATATGGCCTTTATTATATTGAGGTAGGTGCCCTCTATGCCTACTTTCTGGAGAGATTTTATCATAAGTGGGTGTTGAATTTCTTCAAAAGCTTTTTCTGCATCTATTGAGATTATCATATGTATTTTACCTTTCAATTTGTTAATGTGGTGTATCACATTGATTGATTTGCATATATTGAAGAATCCTTGCATTCCTGGATAACTCCCACTTGTTCATGGTGTATGATCCTTTTAATGTGTGGTTGGATTCTGTTTGCTAGTATTCTGTTGAGGATTTTTGCATCTATGTTCATCAGAGATATTGGCCTGTAGTTTTCTTTTATTTGTTACATCTTTGTTTGCTTTTGGTATAAGGGTGATGGTGGTGTCGTAGAATGAGTTTGGAAGTGTTCCTCCCTCTGCTATATTTTGGAATAGTTTGAGAAGGATAGGTGTTTGCTCTTCTCTAAGTGTTTGATAGAATTTGCTTGTGAAGCCATCTGATCCTGGGCTTTTGTGTGTTAGAAGATTTTAATCTCAGTTTCAATTTCAGTGCTTGTGATTGTTCTGTTTATATTTTCTATTTATTCCTGGTTCAGTCTCGGAAGATTGTGCTTTTCTAATAATTTGTCCATTTCTTCCAGGTGTCCGTTTTATTGGCATATAATGCTTGTAGTAATCTCTCATGATCCTTTGTATTTCTGCAGTGTCAGTTGTTACTTCTCCTTTTTCATTTCTATTTCTCTTGATTTGAGTCTTCTCCCTTTTTTTCTTGATGAGTCTGGCTAATGGGTTTTCAATTTTATCTTCTCAAAGAACCAGCTTTTAGTTTGATTGATCTTTGCTATTGTTTCCATCATTTCTTTTTCATTTATTTCTGATCTGATCTTTATGATTTCCTTCTGTTAACTTTGGTTTTTTTTGTTGTTGTTGTTGTTGTTATTGTTGTTCTTTCTCTAATTGCTTTAGGTGTAAGGTTAGGATGTTTATTTGAGATTTTTCTTGTGTCTTGAGGTAATATTTTATTGCTATAAACTTCCTTCTTCAGACTGCTTTTACTGCATCCCATAGGGTTTGGGTCCTCGTGTTTTCATTGACATTTGTTACTGGGTATTTTTTGATATCCTGTTTGATTTCTTCAATGATCTCTTGATTATTGGGAGTATATTGTTTAACCTCCATGTGTTTGTATTCTTTACAGTTTTATCCTGTAACTGATATCTAATCTCATAACGTTGTGGTCAGAAAACATACTTAATATGATTTCAATTTTCTTAAATTTACCCAGGCTTGATTTGTGACCCAAGATATGATCTATCCTGGAGAATGTTCCATCTGCACTTGAGAGGAAAATGTATTCTGTTATTTTTGGATGGAATGTCCTATAAATATCTATTAAGTTCATCTTGCTTAATGTGTCATGTAAAGCTTGTGTTTCCTTATTTTCATTTTGGATGATCTGTCCATTGGTGAAAGTGGGGTGTTAAAGTCCCCTACGATTATTGTGTTACTGTCGATTTCCCCTTTATGGCTGTTAGCATTTTCCTTATGTATTGAGGTGCTCCTATGTTGGGTGCATAAATATTTACAACTGTTATATCTTCTTCTTGGATTGAACCCTTGAACATTATGTAGTGTCCTTCTTTGGCCTTCTAATAGTCTTTCTTTTAAAGTCTATTTTGTCTGATATGAGAATTGCTACTCCAGCTTTCTTTTGATTTCCATTTGCACGGAATATCTTATTCCATCCCAACACTTTCAGTCTGTATGTGTCCCTAGGTCTGAAATGTGTCTGTTTTGTAGCCATTTGTAGACAGCTTATGTATGGGTCTTGTTTTTGTAGCCATTCGGCCAGTCTATGTCTTTTGGTTGGAGCATTTAATGCATTTACACTTAAGGTCATTATTGATATGTATGTTTGTATTACCTTTTTCTTAATTGTTTTGGGTTTGTTATTGTAGGTCTTTTCTTTCTCTTGTGTTTCCTGCCTAGAGAAGTTCCTTTAGCATTTGTTGTAAAGCTGGTTTGGTGATGGTGAATTCTCTTAACTTTTGCTTGTCTGTAAAGGTTTTAATTTCTCTGTCGAATCTGAATGAGATACTTGATGGGTAGAGTAATCTTGGTTGTAGGTTCTTCCCTTTCATCTCTTTAAATATATCATGCCACTCCTTTCTGGCTTGCAGAGTTTCTGCTGAAAAATCAGCTGTTAACCTTATGGGGAGTTCCTTGTATATTATTTGTTGCTTTTCCCTTGCATTTTCAATATTTTTTCTTTGTATTTAGTTTTTGATAGTTTGATTAATATGTGTCTCAGCATGTTTCTCTTTGGGTTATCCTGTATGCTACTCTCTGTGCTTCCTGGACTTGATTGACTATTTCCTTTCCCATATTAGGGAAGTTTTTGACTATAATCTCTTCAAATATTTTCTCAGACCCTTTTATTCCTATTCTTCTCTGGGACACCTATAATTTAAATGTTGGTGTGTTTAATGTTGTCCCAGAGGTCTCTGAGATTGTCCTCAATTCTTTTCATTCTTTTTCTTTATTCTGCTCTCTGGCAGTTATTTCCACCATTTTATCTTCCAGGTCATGTATCCATTCTTCTGCCTCAGTTATTATTTTATCGATTCTTTCTAGATTATTTTTAATTTCAGTATTTGTGTTGTTCATCATTCTTTGTTTGCACTTTTGTTCTTTTAGATCCTTGTTAAATGTTTCTTTTATTTTCTGCATTCTGTTTCCAAGATTTTGAATCATCTTTACTATCATTACTCTGAATTCTTTTTCAGGTAGGTTGCCTATTTCATCTTCATTTATTTGGTCTTGTAGGTTTTTAACTTGCTCTTTCATCTGTAAGAAATATTTTTGTTGTTTCTTTTCTTTCTTTCTTTTTTTTTTTTTTTTTTTTTTTTTGATGGTTGGTGTTGTATTCCTGTCTTACTGGTTGTTTTGCCTGAGACATCCAGCACTGGGGTTTGCAGGCAGATGGATAGGCAGTTGGTCTTTGTACTGAGATGAGGACCTCTGGGGGGCTCACTCTGTTTGATATTCCCTGTGGTCTGAGGTTATCTGGTAGTCCAGGTGTTTGGACTCAGAGTTCCCACCACAGGAGCTTGGGCCCGACCTCTGGCCTGCAAACCAAGATCCCACAAGCCGGTTGCTGGGGGCTCCTCCTACCCCCTTAGGTGTCTGTGATCCCCACCAGTGCCTGGTAGGTGCCCTCTGTCAGTTATTTTTAAAGCAACAAGGAATATTAATTCTAATGTGACATTCTTGATGAACCTCATGTCATCAAAAAGTGCATGTTAGAAATAATTACTTCTATATGGAAGGGAAATAATATACTAAAGTGTTTCAGATGTGCAATAATAAAGTATTTTTTAGGAATTTTAAAATAAAATTATTTTTCTAGGTAAGATAAATATAGCTATAAAACTTAAACATGACTGAACAAATCTGACATTTGATTTTATGCAACTTTTAATAAAAAAAGGTTTTCTTTTTCTGTCACCACCAGCACATATTACACATCCTTATTACCTGTATTTATTCACTTAACAATTGTCTATCAAAATTTCTACTACGTGACAGGCACTGTTGTAAATGTTGAGGCTATGAGAGTGACCAAGGTAGACAAGAGTTCTGACTTCAGATGCATGGAAGCAATCAGATTAATACAACAATTATGGATTTCAACTGGGTTATGAAGGAACTAGATAAGATGAAGGTGGAGAGGATGGACCTACTTCAGAATGTGCGGCACAGGAGACCTTATGGAAATTGAGGTTAGCACACTGAGAAGAGGTTTGGGGGAAGAGCATTGCAGGCAGAGGAAAGAAGTGATGTGACGGGTCTCAGGAGGGAGGAGCTTGACATTGTCTTGGGAAGCTCAGGGGCACTCAAACAAGACAACTGGACTGCACATGAAACAGCAGTGCTTTAATCATTATGTTCACGATAAAGCATCCAGCTATGCTTTAACCATGATGCAAGCCTAATCCCCTCATTATACCATGCTATTTCTATTTCAGGTTATGAAATGTCATGCTGGAGGGGAAATGATTGCACCATTTTCAGACATCTGTCTTCTCCTCTCCTCTGGCATTGGAGCTCCTGGTTCAGGTCTTGCAGACTCCAGCTTGCTGACAGTGGATTGTGGCATATTTCAGCCTTCATAATTACATGAGCCAATTCCCATAATAAATCTCCCTTTATATCAATATATCTATACATATCTTATTGGTTCTGCCTCTGGAAAACTGACTACTACAGTTGTACTGCTAACAATACCTAATTCAATTGATGGCATTCCTTAGTTGGTGAGTACTCAGTTTAGAGGTAATTGAGTGAGCAGATAGGTGTAAGATTCAACTTGACTGTTCAGTAGAAAATACTCTTCAAATGTACCTGGAAGCATTATAAAATGTTCAAAGATATATTTTCTAAAATCTCAGGTGCTTGATTGCTTCTGATTAAAACTTACTTAAAGTTCAAACCAGACAGCTTTATATATTAATAGAAGTCTAAATTTGAGTTTCAATTATTGTTGAAGCTGTATCCATAGTTGTAAAGAATTATAATCTTTTGAACTGTAATGGAGATTATTCACAGACATAGTCCCCATAACTTAGTATATTACTATATATTGTTATTAGTACCATATTGTTGCCATTTGGTGTATGATGCCCAGGTGCTAACATAATGCAGTTTCTTCTTCATCTTATGCTAGCAGATGAGAGGGGGCCTGAAATAACCAAATAAGAGGGTAGAGCTAGGATTAGAGCTCATGACTCTTAACTTCTTACACTAATATTTGCCTCTTTCCTCAAACCTGTTCTGATAATTTTCTGGAACACAGTCATGGACATGTATTTATTAAATGGTTGCTTTTCCAACAAATTGCACTTGTCATTGTGGTGAGCACATCTCATGATTCTGCTGGATCTAGTCACTGTCTTGTATGCTGAGGTTACAGCCATTAGTGCCTCCCATGTGAGTTTCACAGTAGCGATGTAGACAAGGCCATGATGCAGGTACTACGAGAATGCAAAGTAGTGAGGACAAGAAGAGGAGAAATTGTATATCCCAGCTTGAGTGGGTGTGGGGTGGAGAGGAAGCTAATTGAAAGGAGGCTTCCTGGAGGAGTTGGCAATGAAGCTGGGCTTGAAAATCTCCATAATCTGGCACAGTTTGATCTCTGACCTCATTTTCTGTTCCGCCCAGCTTTGCAGTTTGCACCCTAGACATGCACACAGTAGGCTGCTTTAATTTGTTTGCTCAAGCTTTTCCCTCTCCCTGAAATCCCCATCTCACCTCTTTTCTCATGGTTAAGTTATACATATTCTTCAAGCCTAATCTCAGTTTTTATATCTTCCAGGAGACATTCTTTAAATTATTAGATTGAGCTGTTTACCTTGCTCTGTGTTTTTGTGGCCCATTGTATATATCTCACCCTTGCTTTAATATGCTATTAAAATTATCCAACTGTTCCTAGAATTGATCATAAACACCTTGTCTTATTTATCTTCATATTGCCCATTATATCTATCTATCTATCTATCTATCTATCTATCTATCTATCTATCTATCATCTATCAACTATCTAATCCTTATATCCACTACTAAATGCTTGATAAATATTTTTAAGTTGAACTGCAATATAAATTTATGCTAAAACTCTCCTGAAAATACTGCAGACTTGATGAATACTGCCTGGAGTGGACCTTAGCTCTAATCCAGAAGTGGTTGGAAAGACTTGCTTTATTAACCCCTGACTATAGTGTTCTGCACAGCTGTTGCTTACTGGAAATTGACAGCAATATGTAGGCATAATGGCTTTTGCTGACATAGCTATTGCTTCAAAGTGTTGCATGGTGTCACCGACATTCAAAGTGTTGAGTCCTTTCCTTCCATGCCTATGGGTGACACATTCTTTTCAGTTATATTGTTCACTGTTGGTCTTCTGAAAGACCAATGAGATGGAAGTGTCCAGGTAGATTGAGGACCACTATAGCATCTGAAGCAGTTAAATGACAAGCAGCTTCAGCAGCTATTCCTTTGTAAAGACAAGCCAAGCAGTAGTCAAGACTATGTGGTATTGATGTGAGGACAGACATATAGGTCAATTGTTGAGAATGAGAATCCAGAAATAACCCCCCACACACACACTTACGTGATCAATTTATTTTTGACAAAGATGTCAAGGTAATTCATTTGGAAAAAATCGTCTTTTCAACAAATAGTACTGGATTAACCAGATATCTGTATGAAATAATAAAAAAAAAAACCTTGAACTTTTCTTCACACCATAAATAAATATTAAATTGACCATAGACCTAAATGTAAGAGCTCAAACTATTAAACTCTATAAGATAGCATAGGGTAAAATCTTTGTGACATTGGGTGAGAGAAAGATTTCTTGAACAACACACCAAAACCAGAAACTAAGAGAAAAAAATGATAAAATAAATTTCATCAAGATTAAAAATTGTTGCTCTCTGAAATACATAGGTAAAAACAGAAGAAGGCAAACCATAGACTGGGAGAAAATTTTTGCTAAACATATATTCAACAAAGGGCTTATATTCAGAATATAGGAAGAATACTCATGACTCAATTATAAGGCAATCCAGGTTTAAAAAAATACTAGACACAACACTTGAACAGAAAATTCACAAAAGAAGATATCTTAATGGTTAATAAGCACATGAAAAGATGCTCAACATCACTAGTCATCAACAAAATTGCAAACTAAAACAATGAAGAAAAAGATATTACTTCACATTCACTAGGATGACTACAAAAAAAAAGATCAACACTAATATCAAAGGTTGGTATGAGAATGTAGAGCAATTGGAACTTTCATACATTGCTAGTGGAATGCAAAATATGGTATAGCCACTTGGAAAAGAATATGGCAACACCTTACAAAGTTACTTATATTTATTATATGACTCAGCATTTCTGCTTCTAGGTGTTTATCCAAGAGAAACAAAAACATATATTCACATAAAAATGTGTGACCATTCTAGCCAAAAACTGGAAGAAATCCAAATGTCCATCAACTGGTGATAGGCAAATGGTGCACCACAGAGTACTAATCTGCAATAAAGAGAGGATGACATATTAGTACCTGTAACACAGGGATAAATCTCAGAAACATAACTCTAAGTGAAAAAGGCAAATGCAAAATATTGTGCATTGTGTGATTTCAATTATAGAGATTCTAGCAAAACTATAGTCAGAGAACGTAGAGCAGTGGTTGCTGGAGGCCAGAGGTATGACAGAGAGAGGAGAACAAGTATAATAGAAACAAGGAAGGAACCGTTCTGTATTTTCGTTGTCATGGTGACTATGATTGTATACAATTACCAAAATTCATCAAGCTGTATATTTAAAACTTGTGAATTTTATAAATAGCATTGTGAAAAAGAGAAAAAGAACAAAACAATACAAGCTAATGCTTGCTGGGAAAATTAACATTAAGTTGAGAAATAGCACATGAAAAGGAGAAAATCTAGGCAATGACATAAGAGAATGCAGCAGGATGATCCTGGTTGTTCTACCTTCCTGGGCTGCTTGCAAACCAAATCTGACAGAAGCATGGTTGCTGCATGATCCTGTTTCTGGAAAAGTTGGGAGAACATGTTTCTGAAAGGCAGTATGTAACGAATGGTTCATCATCCGGTAGAGGGTTAAAAATATTAACATGGTCAAGATTAATACTTGCCAATTATTTACTTGTTTGGTGCGTGCACTTTACCATGATTACTTAACAGGAGATGGCATTTAGCTGAATTACCTTGTACATAAATACATATTCCTTGAAAGAATGAGGTAAAAAAAGACATACACGAGGCCAATCCCTATTTGGTCTTTGGGGATGTGTTGTGTGTGAAATTTCTCAAGTTTACCAAAACTAAATGAGTTTCTCAATACATTTATTAAATGGAACATACTACTGGTTATATCAAATATTTCACATGATTGACAATAACAATAAAAGGCCTAAAGGAGATATTTTAATCCTTGAAAATTATTACTGTAGATAATTCTCTGTGGCAGGTACCTTTGAATGGGCCAGATATGCTACTTGATGCTGGTTATAAAATGATGAACAGACATGTTGCCCATAGTCTAGAATAGGAGTTAATGCACAAATATCTGAGTTCCTTTTTTCAGCAATTTTCTATTTCTTTTTGAGAGCTTAAAAATTACTCATAGTGTGAATTGATGCTTAATATTTTCTATATGTACTTCACGGTTCACAAGGTTTTTAAAACATCCTATAGATATGGGACGCAGTTACCATGGAAACTCACTTTCTGATTTGGTTTTTGCATTTCTTCCTATGGTACTGTCACTCTTGTCCTACTAAAGCAAGCAGTGTTTTCTTGCCTATTTAAAAACAAACTTTTTAGTGAGGTATAAAACCTACAGAAAAATGCAAGAGTAATAATCATCAGCGTGATGAATTATTCACAAAACAAACAGCCTGGTTTGGGTGTGTGTGTTAGATACATGCATGGGGTGTGTCTGGAAACAAACCACACACAGTCATTTCAGGAAGTCAACAAGGTCTTAAGTTGTGAAAGAAAGAACAATGTAAGTGTGCTACTTAGCTGGAAGGAGGTAAATAACATGATACTGTAAAAGTGTTAACACTTAAAGGTGTTTGCCTCTCAGGAGTGAGAATTGGGGATGAAAAGGTAGTGGGGCAATATTTTACTCTTTTCATAATTTATGTATTTGACTTTTAAAAACAGTGCATCTTACATATTACAATTTGAAAAATAATTTATTTAAAATAAATTAATCAACATCTATAATCTATCCTCCTCCACTCCAAACAAGGCCTTTGTTGTCATTTCAAATATTCATCTAGGTTTTTGTTTAAATTGAGTTTTATTTTTACCTTAATGATGTTATTTTAAATTATGTCTCTACTATTCAGGACTTATTTATAAATCTAAGCCACATTTTATTTTTTAACTATACGTTAGACCCACAATAATGTCTAGTATCCATGTTAAGATTCTGACACCAATTACAATATGTGTTTTTTCCAACACACCACCAAGCAATTCTTTGACACCATATATATGTCCTACAACTCAACTCAGTTCAGACACTATCTACCTGGTGATAGTGTCAGATCCCACAGGTTAAGTAAGGGCTCCGTCCTACAAGACGGCCCCCCTCCTCCCACTTCAGTCGAAAAGTCCAGGTTGTCACCTGTGCTTCTGACTGACTGGCTATAGATTGAAGGTTCCAACAACCCCTCCTTGAGTCTGATTAATTACCAGTTTATTATAAAAGAATATAACTTAGGAACAGCCAGATGGAAGAGATGCATAGGGCAAGGTATGTGGAAAGAGCATGGAGTTTCCAGACCCAGCTGTCCCTGAGCCCACTGCCCAAGGTGTTCACCAACCTGGAAGCTCTCCAAACTCTGTCTTTTGGGTTTCTATGGAAGATTCCATACTTTGGCATGATTGATTAAATTATAGGCCATTGGTGATTGGATTCAACCTCCAGACCCTCTCCCCTTCCTGGAGGTGGGCCAGGTCAGGGGTTGGGGGGAGGATATAGGGGGATTGAAAGTTCCAACCCTTTCTTCCCCATCCTTAGGCACTTTCCAAAAGTTACCTCATTAACAAACTCAGGGTGTGGTTAAAACCAGTTTGTTATGAATATCAAGACCCCCTTAACCACTTTTATCACTTAGGAAATTCCAAGAGTTTTAGTTCTGTGCCAGAAACCAGATGAAGTCCAGATATATATCTCTTATTATTTTTCATGATATCACACATCTTCCTGTTTCCTGGATATTTTATTGTTATTCCCTCTTTTTGGTGGAATAGATCTTCAAGTACTTCTCTCAGAAACGATTTGTGCTAAATTTTGAGTTCTTTACATTCTTTGCTCATGAAAAAATTCAAGTCAAATGCTAACTCTTATGTGAAATTCTTAATCAAGTAAAATCATTTTAAAGAAATGAAGTCATTTCAGAAGAAAGTCTTTCCCATAATTGATACACATTTACTATATTTTATATTTTATAGTATATTACATTGAGTTTGAGTTAACCTGACTTTCCACC